>NC_085988.1:83912611-83935111 GCF_030014385.1 Trichomycterus rosablanca | reverse complement strand
GCGGAGACTGTGAGCCAGGCCTTCTCGTCCAACATCAGTGTCTGACCTCACAAATGGGCTTCTGGAAGAATGGTCAAAAATTACCATGAACACACTCCTAAACCTCGTGGAAAGCCTTCCCAGAAGAGTTGAAGCTGTTATAGCTGCAAAGGGTGGCCGACATCATATTAAACCCTATGGATTAAGAATGGGAGTCACTCAAGTTCATATGTGTGTGAAGGTAGATGAGCGAATACTTTTGGTAATATAGTGTACTCACGACTCTTGTTTTGTGCAGCTGCTCTTCTATCAAATCACAAAATTTCCACTGGAACCTCCAACAGTTTCAGTGAGTCATAAAGTGACCAGTGGTTAGTGTGTGTGTGTGTTGGGGGGGGTGGGGGGTAATGTGTGGGTGTAGGAGTGTGTGAGTGTGTGTACATAATTGTTTGTTTGTATGCATATTTGTGTGTGTGTGTGTTTGTGTGTACATATACAGTATATGTTTATGTGTGTGTGTGTGTGTGCATATTTGTGTGTATTTGTCTTTATGCGTGGATTAATATTTGTGTGTGTGTCTCTGTGTGTGTGTGTGTGTGTGTGTGTGCATATTTGTGTGTGTGTGTGTGTGTGTACATATATATGTTTATGTGTGTGTGTGTGTGCATATTTGTGTGTATTTGTCTTTATGCGTGGATTAATATTTGTGTCTGTGTGTGTGTGTGTGTGTGTGTGTGTGTGTGTGCATATTTGTGTGTGTGTGTGTGTACATATATATGTTTATGTGTGTGTGTGTGTGTGTGTGCATATTTGTGTGTATTTGTCTTTATGCGTGAATTAATATTTGTGTGTGTGTGTGTGTGTGTGTGTGTGTGTGTGTGCATATTTGTGTGTGTGTGTGTGTGTGTGTACATATATATGTTTATGTGTGTGTGTGTGTGTGCATATTTGTGTGTATTTGTCTTTATGCGTGGATTAATATTTGTGTCTGTGTGTGTGTGTGTGTGTGTGTGTGTGTGTGTGTGTGCATATTTGTGTGTGTGTGTGTGTGTACATATATATGTTTATGTGTGTGTGTGTGTGTGTGTGCATATTTGTGTGTATTTGTCTTTATGCGTGGATTAATATTTGTGTCTGTGTGTGTGTGTGTGTGTGTGTGTGTGTGTGTGTGTGCATATTTGTGTGTGTGTGTGTGTGTACATATATATGTTTATGTGTGTGTGTGTGTGTGTGTGTGCATATTTGTGTGTGTGTGTGTGTGTACATATATATGTTTATGTGTGTGTCTCTGTGTGTGTGTGTGTGTGTGTGTGTGCATATTTGTGTGTGTGTGTGTGTGTGTGTACATATATATGTTTATGTGTGTGTGTGTGTGTGCATATTTGTGTGTATTTGTCTTTATGCGTGGATTAATATTTGTGTCTGTGTGTGTGTGTGTGTGTGTGTGTGTGTGTGTGTGCATATTTGTGTGTGTGTGTGTGTGTACATATATATGTTTATGTGTGTGTGTGTGTGTGTGTGCATATTTGTGTGTATTTGTCTTTATGCGTGGATTAATATTTGTGTCTGTGTGTGTGTGTGTGTGTGTGTGTGTGTGTGCATATTTGTGTGTGTGTGTGTGTGTACATATATATGTTTATGTGTGTGTGTGTGTGTGTGTGCATATTTGTGTGTATTTGTCTTTATGCGTGAATTAATATTTGTGTGTGTGTGTGTGTGTGTGTGTGTGCATATTTGTCTGTGTTCGTATTTGTGTGTGCATGTGTTTGTATATGTATGTGTGTATGCGTATTTGTGTTTGTGTGCATATACTATATGTGTGTATATGTGTATTAATGTGTCTGTGTGTTTGTGTTTGTGCATAAGTGTGTATGTAACTGTGTGTGTGTGTGTGTGTGTACACTCTCTCTCTCTCTGTCTCTCTCTCTCTGTCTCACACACACTAAAGGCTATTTGGAGAAGCCACTACACCTTTTGCACGTACACTGGGAGAACATACTAAACCTAGTAGTGTTTCATCCCTAAATGTTTTATTAGCCCTGAATAAAAAGGAATGATAAACTGCCACATAGCAACAAGAGTCTGGGTGCTTCAGTCATTCTCTGTGGGGAGTTTTGCATGTTCTTTCAGAGCCCATATGGTTTCACAATTGACTATGTCTGAGAAAGGAAGGGGGGATGGTTGAGTCCCCTGTCTCATTTTTACCATACTGATACTGCAGTATGTTGTTGCTGATATTTATAAGTACAGAGTCAAAATATGGCACTTGAGTGGCGCCCCATCTAATATACTAGCCCTCTGGGATCCGGGTTCGAATCTGTGCAATGCTATTGGTCAGCCGCCGTCTACACAGACATGTCTGAAGAAAGGAGGACGGCTGAAGCCCTGAAAAGGACTGGCGTCCTGTCCAGGGTGGTACTGCAGGGAAACCGGACCCACCACAACCCTGACCAGGATATGATGATGTTTGTGCAGGTGCTAGCGCTCGTTATTTGTGTTGTTTGTTGGTAGATTAGATGCTCAGATGAAGGATGTGGTCGTCTAGCTTGGCGGAACTGCTGGTGTTTTTGTTCCAAGCCTGACAGGAAGTTCAGGGTGAGAAATAAAAAAAATACTGTAGCGCTGCTCTGCACAGAAGCGTCACGTCTTTTTACTACCTCTAACACTCAGTTCATCCCTTACTTTCCTTTATCTGTCCTTCTTTATTCTCTTACAGTCACCAGGGATTACAGGAAACATAAAAGCGCTGGTGCTGTGAACAAACCAGTTCCCAAAATGTGCTGGAGCAACCTGTTTGTTTACATTCTCAGTCTGACTGGCATATGCGATCAGACGGAAACACTACAAGGCAGCGAGAAATGCAGACAAACAGGTGTATGAAATTAATTACACAAAACAAATGCCATGCTTCCAAGTTTGTGGAAACAGTTTGGGGAAGGTCCTTTTTTTTTGGTTCATGAGAATCTGTGCCTGTTTAGTGAAGTCACTCTCTGTATGGAGTTTTGCATGTTCTTTCAGAACCCATGTGTCTTTTCTCTGGGTTTTTCAGATTTCTGCTCTTAACTGCTCCCAGATTGTTTGAGTGGAATCAGTGTGGCACCTGAGTATTTCCAAACCCTGACAGTAAAACCATGTAAATGGAGACTAAGGTATTAAAATCCCATTACCCTGGCCCACTACTGCACTTTGTAGTTCTACAATTACTGACTGTAGTCAATCTGCTTCTCTACATGCTTTGTTACCCCCCTTTCACCCTGTTCTTCAATGGTCAGGACCCTCACCAGACCACCACAGAGCAGGTATTATTTAGGTGGTGGATCATTCTCAGCACTGCAGTGACACTGACATGGTGGTGGTGTGTTAGTGTGTGTTGTGCTGGTATGAGTTGATGGAGGTTTTAAACACCTCACTGTCACTGCTGGACTGAGAAAAGTCCACCGACCAAAAATATCCAGCCAACAGCGCCCCGTGGGCAGCGTCCTGTGACCACTGATGAAGGTCTAGAAGATGACCGACTCAAACAGCAGCAATAGATGAGCGATCTTCTCTGACTTTACATCTACAAGGTGGACCAACGAGGTAGGAGCGTCTAATAGAGTGGACAGTGAGTGGACATGGTATTTAAAAACTCCAGCAGCGCTGCTGTGTCTGATCCACTCATACCAGCACAACACACACTAACACACCACCACCATGTCAGTGTCACTGCAGTGCCGAGAATGATCCACCACCTAAATAATACCTGCTCTGTGGTGGTCCTGTGGGGGTCTTGACCATTGAAGAACAGAGTGAAAGGGGGTAACAAAGCACGTAGAAACAGATGGACTACAGTCAGTAATTGTAGAACTACAAAGTGCTTCTATATGGTAAGTGGAGCTGATGAAATGGACAGTGAGTGTAGAAACAAGGAGGTGGTTTTAATGTTATGATTGATCGATGCATATGGCCAAAAGTATTCGGACGCCTGACCAACATTACTTTGAAGTATGTCTGTGGGAATTTGTGCCAATTCAGTCAAAAGATGACAGCATGTTTATGGCTGGGTTCTGATGATGATGTCTTTATAGAGCTTGCTCATGCAGGAACAGGAAATGCCCATCCCTAAACTGTTGGGCAGTCGGAAGGATAAAATTCCCTATATAGAGTTAATTTATTACACCTGTGAGCAACTGTTGTCTCTAAAACAAACGAATTCAGTAATTAAAAGTGGCGTCCCAATACTTTTGTCCATACAGTGTATCTGACCTCTCTTTCTCTTACCTGCCGGATGAGTACATGCAGTCTCGTCCAGACGCCTCGAAGCCGTCCGGATTCATCGTGGGCATGATGTGGATCCGTGTGCTGTTCATCAGCCGGGTCACGAACGGGTCCTTCATGTAGCTGTGGACCAGGAGATCAATCAGCTGGAGGAGCAGGACACGCCCCACCACCTACACAAGTGCAGAAGGAAAAACACAGATGAACATCTAGAGTTCTTGCGTCCATAGTCAGAAGCTTGACTTGGCATAGCAACGCCTATTTTGTAGCAATGGTGAGGCTGAGGGATCTGAAGTATCTCCAAATAACATGGGGCGCTCACAGGCAGGCACGGTGAGTATCCGCACGCGGTGGTCCGAAGAGGGACGAACCACAGACCTCCGGCTGTTGGGTGACCAAGACTCGTTGATGCCAGAGGATATGAAGCCTGTGGCGTCTGGTTTGGACCAACAGATCTACTGCGGATCAGATTGTAGATCATTTTAATCCTGCCACAGCACACTGGTATCAAAGTGCCAGTCGAAGTGCCCATGCGAACCCTCGTCCACCACTGAAAGCTTCAGTGGCCACATCAGTGCAATGGAAGAACCTGACTAGTCCGAGAAATCCGGTTTTCTCCAAGATCATGTGGTCCGAGAAGGAGTTGGCACTGGAACGCTCTGTAGGACCTGCTGGTGATTTACTAGGGCATCTCAGGACTTCTTCAGATGTTTGTGGATTCCATGTCCTTGTGGGTCCGAGCTGTTCCGACAGCATATTGCACCGTCTGTGCTGTCGTTTCCTATAAAGTGTGGCGCTCTGCACTTTTGCCACATTGAGCTCGCGATTTTTGCGCTTGCCACGGCACTTAAAGTTCACCTGAACTTTGACCCAGTTTGACCTTTTCAAAGCTCCTCCAATGAGACGAACTGTTTGATATGAGGCGGTAAAAGCGACTCAGGCCGTACGGACAAAGCTTAACGTGACTTATTGTACTAAAACAGCGAGTGAGGAATGTGATTAGTGGAGGAACTTATGAGCAGTAATAATGAAGAGAAGTTTAGTGCTCCTGTCTCCTTCTTTTACTACATTAAACCACGTTAAGCTTTATTTCGAACCAAAAGTGTTTGACTCTCCAGGAGAAGCTGATTCTGATTCTCAGCGTTTCTCAGAACCTCGAGTGAAATCACCACACTCATCTGTGTATTAGCTACTAGATCTGCATGTCTCATCTAACTAGCAACTTTCAAAAAGATCAATTCTTTAAATTGGACAAAAGTATTGGGTCCTGGGTCTACCCTGGGCCTCCTCCCAGTAGGCCGTGCCAGGTATGCCTGGAAGGCATCCAGGAGGCATCCTTATCAGATGCCCGAACCACCTCAACCAGCTCCCCACCATGCAAATGAGCAGCGGTTCTATTCCTCACCCTATCTCGGAGAGTACGCCCAACAACCCAGTTGATGTAGTGCCTGGGTAGATGAAAAGCAAGGTGCCCATGTGGCGCGCTCGGATACTCCACCGGCACGACACCGCTGGAAATCTGGATTCTCCGAGTCTGAATCTCAACTCCCTGGGTGCAGCAGACAAAATCGGCCACTAGTCTGCTGGGTAGGAAAAGACCAGACTAAAAAGTGATTGGGGTATTCAACGCTGTGTAAGGACCCTGGTTAGTAGCTCGTGGAGATCAGCGCGTGACTCTCCATGCGCGAGACCGACCTCATGCATGAATCCACCGAAGTACGGGCGAATAAGAAGGGGTCGGTGGACTACGCATGCATGAATATACCCTCCTCAGACGTGATCAAGGTCCCCAGCGGTGGAAAAGTAATTGGCTATGACTAAATCGGGAGAAAATAGCTTTTTGGTCTGATGAGAAGAATCTGAGTTGGCTGAATCCTCTCTGATGTTGCTCCACCGAGCTTCACGCTGACAGATCGAGGTCTGGTTAGCATGCCACGGCGTGGGTGTGCGCACTCGACATAATAGGTTTGTTTATTGAAAATTGTCAGTACCACTAATATTTGTGCTCTGTGTACTGAAACGAAGGAAAAAGTAAAACAGACGCCCGTCCCGATCCTGCCAGCAGTTCTATTACCAAGCTGATTAAATATCCCAGCACGCAAAGCGCTCCGTTCTGTTTATCCTGTTTGTTTATCTTATTACGGGGAGCTGTGGTCTGGCACGGAGTCAACGCTCGTCGGTTCTGCACCGCGACTTTAGAAAACATCACAAAGGAACCAGTTTGTGGGACCGTGCTGCACAAAAGCCGATTCAAGACCTGTCATGATTTATCTCATCACAGTTATTGTCCCGATAATGGTTCGACATCCGGGGTTAGTTACTGCAATGTGCCTGTTGATTCCAGAGAAACCAAACCCACCACAATCCTGACCAGGATAAACAAGATTTCCTTCTATGTTACCAATTAACCTGCTTACTGTGGAACGTTTCAAGATTCTATAAACTATCTGACTGAAATCCTGGTGATCTCTCTACATAAACGTATTTTACATCATCCTCCACTCCCGAAGTGTAGAAGAGGGCGTGTCTAAATACTTAGTTCCCTTAAAATGCTCCTACTGAGGCGCCTTAGAGTGATGATCCGACTGAATGACGAGAGTTCTTTTCAAACTTAATTAAATTCTCATTGATGTTTAATGTGTGTAAAGATGCACGAGTGTTGTTTAAATTCAGGCTCATCAGGGACAGTTCAACCGTTTTCGGTCGACTATCTGTCTGTCTGTCTGTCTATCTCTCTATCTGTCTGTGTCTGTCTATCTATCTATATGTCTGTCTGTCTATATGTCTGTCTTTCTATCTATCTGTCTGTCTATCTATCTGTCTGTCTGTCCGTCCGTCCATCCATCCATCCATCCATCCATCCATCCATCCATCTATCTATCTATCTATCTATCTATCTATCTATCAATCTATCTATCTATACGTCTGTCTATCTATCTATCTATCTATCTATCTATCTATCTATCTATCTATCTATCTATCTATCTATCTATCTATCTATACGTCTGTCTATCTATCTATCTATCTATCTATCTATCTATCTATCTATCTATCTATCTATCTATCTATCTATACGTCTGTCTATCTATCTATCTATCTATCTATCTATCTATCTATCTATCTATCTATCTATCTATCTATCTATCTATCTATACGTCTGTCTATCTATCTATCTATCTATCTATCTATCTATCTATCTATCTATCTATCTATCTATCTATCTATCTATCTATACGTCTATCTATCTATCTATCTATCTATCTATCTATCTATCTATCTATACGTCTATCTATCTATCTATCTATCTATCTATCTATCTATACGTCTATCTATCTATCTATCTATCTATCTGTCTATCTATACGTCTATCTATCTATCTATCTATCTATCTATCTATCTATCTATCTATCTATCTATACGTCTATCTATCTATCTATCTATCTATCTATCTATACGTCTATCTATCTATCTATCTATCTATCTATCTATACGTCTGTCTATCTATCTATCTATCTATCTATCTATCTATCTATCTATCTATCTATCTATCTATCTATCTATCTATCTATACGTCTGTCTATCTATCTATCTATCTATCTATCTATCTATCTATCTATCTATCTATCTATCTATCTATCTATATATCTATCTATCTATACGTCTGTCTATCTATCTATCTATCTATCTATCTATCTATCTATCTATCTATCTATCTATCTATCTATACGTCTGTCTATCTATCTATCTATCTATCTATCTATCTATCTATCTATCTATCTATCTATCTATCTATCTATCTATACGTCTGTCTATCTATCTATCTATCTATCTATCTATCTATCTATCTATCTATCTATCTATCTATCTATCTATCTATCTATCTATACGTCTATCTATCTATCTATCTATCTATCTATCTATCTATCTATCTATCTATCTATACGTCTGTCTGTCTATCTATCTATCTATCTATCTATCTATCTATCTATCTATCTATCTATCTATCTATCTATCTATACGTCTGTCTGTCTATCTATCTATCTATCTATCTATCTATCTATCTATCTATCTATCTATCTATCTATCTATCTATCTATCATCTATCTATCTATCATCTATCTATCTATCTATCTATCTATCTATACGTCTGTCTATCTATCTATCTATCTATCTATCTATCTATCTATCTATCTATCTATCTATCTATCTATCTATACGTCTGTCTATCTATCTATCTATCTATCTATCTATCTATCTATCTATCTATCTATACGTCTGTCTGTCTATCTATCTATCTATCTATCTATCTATCTATCTATCTATCTATCTATCTATCTATCTATCTATCTATCTATACGTCTGTCTATCTATCTATCTATCTATCTATACGTCTGTCTGTCTATCTATCTATCTATCTATCTATCTATCATCTATCTATCTATCTATACGTCTATCTATCTAACTATCTATCTATCTATCTATCTATCTATCTATCTATCTATCTATCTATCTATCTATCTATCTATCTATCTATACGTCTGTCTGTCTATCTATCTATCTATCTATCTATCTATCTATCTATCTATACGTCTGTCTATCTATCTATCTATCTATCTATCTATCTATCTATCTATCTATCTATCATCTATCTATCTATCTATCTATCTATCTATCTATCTATCTATACGTCTATCTATCTATCTATCTATCTATCTATCTATCTATCTATCTATCTATACGTCTGTCTGTCTATCTATCTATCTATCTATCTATCTATCTATCTATCTATCTATCTATACGTCTGTCTGTCTATCTATCTATCTATCTATCTATCTATCTATCTATCTATCTATCTATCTATACGTCTGTCTTTCTGTCTGTCTGTCCGTCCGTCCGTCCGTCCATAAATCTATCTATCCATCCATCCATCCATCCATCCATCCATCTATCTATCTATACGTCTGTCTGTCTATCTATCTATCTATCTATCTATCTATCTATCTATCTATCTATCTATCTATCTATCTATCTATCTAACTAACTAACTACTACCTACCTGATCAGCTGCCTCAGTAGAGAGGAGTCTAATTAGACATGAACAGGCAGATTATTTAGACGCTCTACTAATACAGAGATTATGACGATTACATCATCGCAGTTTTAGCTTACTAAGCTAACACAGTTAGCCTCAGGTGGCACAACCCGCTAGCACGCCAGCATTCAGTGCGGCACGACTTTACTCACTAAAAACAATAAATGTGGCGGACGAATGGAATGGAGTTCTTTTCAAATGTAAATAAATCCTCATTGATGTTTAATGTGTATAAAAGTGTAATTATACAACTGTTGTTTATTTGTAAATCCAGGCACGTCGGGGACGGTTTAACTGTATTTGGTACACGGAGGGAGACGTTAGCTGGCGTGCTAGCGGGTTGTGCCACCTGAGGCTAACTGTGTTAGCGCAGTAAGCTAAAACGGCGGTGACATTATCGTTATGAGCTCCAGGTCTTATTAGAATCCTCTCTACTGAGGCAGCTGATCAGGTAGGTAGTAGGAAGCAAGGCAGCTCGCTAGGATTGTTCATATTTACAAACTACAGTGAAGTTAATTAATAAGATAAAGAAGTAGAGTGGTAAGAAGTCTGGAAAAAATTTCAGACTATTTTATCGTACACTGTATAGCCAAAAGTATTTGGACACCTGACCATGAGCTTGTCAGACGTCCCATTTCAAAAACAGAGTGACCTCTGTGTGATCATTTCAGCTAGTACAAAAGCTGCTCTTCTGAGAAGGCATCTGAATTATGTCTATGTCTGTGGGAATTTGTGCACGTTCGATCAAAAGTTGTCAGGGTTTGTAAGGCTGGCCGCTGACGTTGATGTTCCGGTTCATCCCAGAGCTGTTGAGTGGTGCTGAGGTCAGCTTTTCTTCACGTCTTTATAGAGCTTGCTCATGCTGGAACAGGAAAGGGCCTTCCCTAAACTGTTGGAGTTATATAATTGATTCATTACACCTGTTAGCAATTGTTTACAGTATTTCTCAACTGCTAAAACACAATTTCTGAAACCTTGCTCCATTTTCTTAAAACATTAAACACAAAACCTCATCTTCAAGCAGCATTTACAAAACCTCTGACTCCTCTTGCAAAATCCAACTTTCGCCTCAAAACAGATTCACCTGTGCTCAAAACCAAACACTGCCATCAAAATGATATACACTATCAAGCAGTCAGCAAACAATACACCAAAAAATAGAAAACACACTGTTCAAAACATATAGTTCTTAGGGAGAAGTAAATTTTTAATGTCAAAACAAATTTCATATTTTTCCGTCATTGTCTTTTGATGAACAAAAACATGTTCTATCAAAGGAGCTCAACTGCAATTCTTGGTCTTTGTTGATATGAACCTGCAACCAGTAAACAAATGGAAAGCACAATGTTTAGGGTCATACAATTTGTTTATTGTACAGTATACAGCCTACAATGCACTGTACTACAGTATACAATACATATATACAAAGGGACAAAAATCAAAGGACTAAACAGGTGATCAATGTGCTTCTTCTTGTCTTTGGGCTGGGTCAGGCCAGAGCACTTCGTCGACATCACAAGCAATATTTTCCCTCCTGAGGCAACGGGGGAAGAAGCCTCTTGTGTGCCGTATCCAGCCCTGACATGATTCCTCACCTATGTCCATTCTCAGACTTTCTCATTCCCACCTTCAACAACCTGTTTGCTCTCTGAACTGGCTTATATTGGTTGTGTCACATCATTTGAAACAAGTGAAACCAATTTTGAGTGGTCGTGTTTAATCAATGACATGTGCGCTTCATTTGTATTTAATTGTTGCCACTTGTGTTTAGCAGTATGGATGACGTGTGCATTAGAGTGCAGAATGTGTTTTGAGAATGAGAATGTGTTTAGAGTGTTGCTGAAAAATGTAAGTGAGATCTGCAAATAGTGTTTTACCATGTGGAATGGTTTAATGCAGGGGTCTCAAACTCGCAGCCCGCGGGTCAGTTGCGGCCCGCAGGCCGATATTTTGTGGCCCCCGACATAACGTCAAAGTTCATTGTTAGTGCGGCCCGCGCGGTTTTCTCACACGCACCTATTTTGCTGAGTCGTTGCGCAACTCTTTACCCTTCGCATTTTATTATTTTTTTCACTTAGCAACGTATTAGCAACGTCACTTGGCTGAAACGTGATTCAGAGCGACACCAAGTGGAAGGAAAATATATCCTGTCAGCCAGTGCAAGGTACAGAGGACAGAAAGGTGCGATCGCAAAAGAAAACGAATTTACCAAGAACGATTTAATCAAAAAGAGCAAGAATTTAAAATATATAAAACAGACAATGCACTTGATATTAAGAATTAAGAGAGGTGAAGTAACATGGACACCAGAGTTAGCTCAGTGGCGGAGAGATTTGGTAGAGCAGAAGGATGTGCAGGATGTAAACAAAAAGAATAAAATCTAGATCACTTTATTTATGAATGTGAAATGCATAAACACCTGAGAGACAAATTTAATAATGATAAGAAAAACGAAGTGCTCAAAAAAGCTATGAACAATGATACAATTTTCAAATTCCTCTCAGAATATATAGAAAGGGCTTTCTGAATAATATCCCAAACACTCAGGTATTGGGCAAAGGTGGAAAGAGTACTAAAATATTTTACTCACGTAAAAGTATTACTACTTTAAATAATTTTTACTGAAATACGAGTAAAATTACTAGTCTAAAAACCTACTTAAGTAAAAAAGTAACTCATTTAAAACGTACTCAGAGTAAACGTTACTTCGTTACTTGTGTTAGTAAAAAAAATTTTCTTAACAATAGGGGGGGTCTCTCCTGTGTAATGCAAACAGGACAAGTGGATATATCTCACAATAGTTGTTTTTAATTAAAATATAATAGAAAAAACATGTTGATAGAACATTTAAAATATTTAGGGATGTGTAATGTGTCATTTTAGTACAGACCATCCCATAAAACATTTTCAAACTGTATAACCACTGAAGTTGGCATTAATTGTGGATTCTATAGACCAGCCTTCTTTTCATCACCAACAAATACCAAACAACATACCTCAAATCTCATAACTCAAAACAAGTCACGGTTACAAGTGTTGTGACTTTCACTAAATGACCCAAAGAAAACCTTCAAGATGTAAGACAATTCTGGGAATAATGTATCTTTGAAGGTTTCTGGCAGCAAAGAGTAGGTAAAAGAAGCCTACGTTCTGAAGAATTGTTCATGTTCTGAACTGTTATTAATAAAGATTGAGAAGTTTGGATCAGTTGTACTTTTGTTTGGAATACCTGAAACCCTTTTTTTGTGGAATACTTGATGCTGCCCAGCCGCTCCTAGACTCTACCTCCAGCGGCCCCCAGGTAAATTGAGTTTGAGACCCCTGGTTTAATGTAATGACAACAGACTGAACAATTAGCTAAATGAGTTTAGGCAACTGGGAACTCTGTTCAGCCAATGGGATTTAGTGTTTTAGCAATTGAGAAAAACTGTAAAAGTCAAAAGTCTTGTCAGAAGCCCCCTCAGAAAGTCGCTCTATTTTAATAATGTTTGTTTCTGAAATGAGACATCCAGCAAGCGTATGGTCAAGTGTCCAAATACTTTTGGCCATTAACTGTATCATGCTCTGTATGCTAAGAACTGTCCTTTCTGCTTCTAACCCTCATTATCTGAGACATAAAGACAAACGAGGATGAGCACCGGTCTGCTTTTGAACCCAAACATCTGCCGGTGGACGGGGGGAGCGGGTACAGAAGAGTGTGTTTATACTTTCTGGTAAAAGATATTAAACACCGTGTCCTTAAATACAGAGCTCAGAATTTACCTGATGTCCAGGAACGATAGATGAGAGTGTTTCAGCTGAGTGGGATTTAATGTACAGTTGTGATGAGTTCAATTAAGGATATTATTATTTAAAGAGACTTTTATTTGAGCAGAGGGGAAGCGTCAGGGCTCCATAGGCCCTCGAGAGGGGCTTCAATATTCCTAAAATAAAATATTTAATATTATTATATAATAACACATAATTTCTTGTTTTATTTTATTTACTCATAGTTTGACAATCAACATTTAAACAAATGCAAATCTAAGCAAAAAAATCCTTCATACTGGCCTATTCAGTAAGTGTTGGAATGTAAAGGGTTAAATTAAATTAAGGGTTCCTTTTCACCACTTAAAAGAGGTTTTGGCACCGAGGAGACCAAGTGATTTAGTGTTTCAGCTTTTATTTTGCCTCGTTCTTCCTGCAAACACGTCTTAAGATGTGTAACAGTACGGGGGGTAGTCGTCTCATTTTTCCTTTCTAAATTCTCCACACATTCTCTATTGGGGACAGGTCAGGACTGCAGGCAGGCCAGTCCAGTACCCGTAACCTCTTCTTCCACAGCCGTGCCTTTGTAATGTGTGCAGCAGGTGGTTTTGCATCGTCTTGCTGGACGTCCCTGGAAAAGACGACGTCTTGAAGGCAGCACATGTTGCTCTAAGATCTCGATGATCTTTCCTGCATTAATGCTGCATCACAGAGTGTAAATGACCTTTACCAAGGGCACTGACACGCCCCCATACCATGACAGATCCTGGCTTTTGGACTTGTCACTGATAACAGTCTGGATCCTCTTCCTCTTTGGTCCGGAGCACACGGTGTCCATTTTTTCCAAACATCTGACCACAATACACGTTTCCACTGTGTGATGGTCCATCCTAGATCCTCCGAGCCCAGAGAAGTGGACGCCGCTTCTGGACATGGTTAACATAAGGCTTCTTTTTTTTGCACAGTAAAGTGTTAAGTATCATTAGTGCAGTAACTCTGTATTGTAGAGCTTGATAAAGGTTTGATAAACTAATCCCTCACCCATGTGGTTATATCAGCTAGTGTTGAGTGGAGGTTCTTGATGCCGTCTGAGGGATGGAAGATCACGAGCGTTCAGATTAAGCTTGTGTCCTTGGTCTTTACACACTGAAATTCCTCCTGATTCCTTAAATGGTTTAATGATATTCTGCACTGAAGAGGGAGAACATGCAAATCCCTTCCAATCTTTCTTGAGGTTCATTGTTTTTAAACATTTCAATCATTTTCTCACACATTTGTTGATAAACTGGATCCTCTGATCATCTTTACTCATCAGAGACTCTCAGCCTTTCCTGGATGCTGATTTTGTACCAAACCTGATTACAATCACCTGTTTAAAATCACATCATTATTTAGTTTTTTTCACCTCATTACTAGCTCTAAATTGCCCCCGTTACAACTTTTTTTGGAATGTGTCGCAGGCCTGAAATGCAGGAATGGATGTTTATTAATAAATGAAATGAAGTTGAGCAGATAAAAGATGAAATATCTCAGGTTCATCCTGTCTAACATCAAATAAAAGTCAAAGTCAATGTAAGAAACTCTGTGTTATTATTATATGCATTTTCCATACTGTCCCAACTTTTTCTGATTTGGGGTTGTAGATTTGATGGTGTGTGTTTGTGGATTGGTGGTGTGTTTGTGGATTGGTGGTGTGTTATAGATTTGTTGGTGTGTGTTTGTGGATTGGTGGTGTGTGTTTGTGGATTGGTGGTGTGTGTTTGTGGATTGGTGGTGTGTGTTTATGGATTGGTGGTGTGTTTATGGATTGGTGGTGTGTTTATGGATTGGTGGTGTGTGTTTGTGGATTGGTGGTGTGTGTTTGTGGATTGGTGGTGTGTTTATAGATTTGTTGGTGTGTGTTTGTGGATTGGTGGTGTGTGTTTGTGGATTGGTGGTGTGTGTTTGTGGATTGGTGGTGTGTGTTTATGGATTGGTGGTGTGTTTATGGATTGGTGGTGTGTTTATGGATTGGTGGTGTGTGTTTGTGGATTGGTGGTGTGTGTTTGTGGATTGGTGGTGTGTGTTTGTGGATTGGTGGTGTGTGTTATAGATTTGTTGGTGTGTGTTTGTGGATTGGTGGTGTGTTATAGATTTGTTGGTGTGTGTTTGTGGATTGGTGGTGTGTGTTTATGGATTGGTGGTGTGTGTTTATGGATTGGTGGTGTGTGTTTGTGGATTGGTGGTGTGTGTTTGTGGATTGGTGGTGTGTGTTTATGGATTGGTGGTGTGTTTATGAATTGGTGGTGTGTTTATGGATTGGTGGTGTGTGTTTATGGATTGGTGGTGTGTGTTTGTGGATTGGTGGTGTGTGTTTGTGGATTGGTGGTGTGTTATAGATTTGTTGGTGTGTGTTTGTGGATTGGTGGTGTGTTATAGATTTGTTGGTGTGTGTTTGTGGATTGGTGGTGTGTGTTTATGGATTGGTGGTGTGTTTATGGATTGGTGGTGTGTTTATGGATTGGTGGTGTGTGTTTGTGGATTGGTGGTGTGTGTTTGTGGATTGGTGGTGTGTGTTTGTGGATTGGTGGTGTGTGTTTATGGATTGGTGGTGTGTTTATGGATTGGTGGTGTGTGTTTGTGGATTGGTGGTGTGTGTTTGTGGATTGGTGGTGTGTGTTTGTGGATTGGTGGTGTGTTTATGGATTGGTGGTGTGTTTATGGATTGGTGGTGTGTGTTTGTGGATTGGTGGTGTGTGTTTGTGGATTGGTGGTGTGTGTTTATGGATTGGTGGTGTGTTTATGGATTGGTGGTGTGTTTATGGATTGGTGGTGTGTGTTTGTGGATTGGTGGTGTGTGTTTGTGGATTTGCTGGTGTGTGTTTGTGGATTGGTGGTCTGTGTTTGTGGATTGTTGGTGTGTGTTTATGGATTGGTGGTGTGTTTATGGATTGGTGGTGTGTGTTTGTGGATTGGTGGTGTGTGTTTGTGGATTGGTGGTGTGTGTTTATGGATTGGTGGTGTGTTTATGGATTGGTGGTGTGTTTATGGATTGGTGGTGTGTGTTTGTGGATTGGTGGTGTGTGTTTGTGGATTGGTGGTGTGTGTTTATGGATTGGTGGTGTGTTTATGGATTGGTGGTGTGTGTTTGTGCATTGGTGGTGTGTGTTTGTGGATTGGTGGTGTGTGTTTGTGGATTGGTGGTGTGTGTTTGTGGATTGGTGGTGTGTGTTTGTGGATTGGTGGTGTGTGTTTATGGATTGGTGGTGTGTTTATGGATTGGTGGTGTGTGTTTGTGGATTGGTGGTGTGTGTTTGTGGATTGGTGGTGTGTTTGTGGATTGGTGGTGTGTGTTTGTGGATTGGTGGTGTGTTTATGAATTGGTGGTGTGTTTATGGATTGGTGGTGTGTGTTTGTGGATTGTTGGTGTGTTTATGGATTGGTGGTGTGTTTATGAATTGGTGGTGTGTTTATGAATTGGTGGTGTGTTTATGGATTGGTGGTGTGTGTTTATGGATTGGTGGTGTGTTTATGGATTGGTGGTGTGTTTGTGGATTGGTGGTGTGTTTGTGGATTGGTGGTGTGTGTTTATGGATTGGTGGTGTGTGTTTGTGGATTGGTGGTGTGTGTTTGTGGATTGGTGGTGTGTTTATAGATTTGTTGGTGTGTGTTTGTGGATTGGTGGTGTGTGTTTGTGGATTGGTGGTGTGTGTTTGTGGATTTGCTGGTGTGTGTTTGTGGATTGGTGGTCTGTGTTTGTGGATTGTTGGTGTGTGTTTATGGATTGGTGGTGTGTTTATGGATTGGTGGTGTGTGTTTGTGGATTGGTGGTGTGTTTGTGGATTGGTGGTGTGTGTTTATGGATTGGTGGTGTGTGTTTGTGGATTGGTGGTGTGTGTTTATGGATTGGTGGTGTGTTTATGAATTGGTGGTGTGTTTATGAATTGGTGGTGTGTTTATGGATTGGTGGTGTGTTTATGGATTGGTGGTGTGTGTTTGTGGATTGGTGGTGTGTGTTTATGGATTGGTGGTGTGTTTATGAATTGGTGGTGTGTTTATGGATTGGTGGTGTGTGTTTGTGCATTGGTGGTGTGTGTTTGTGGATTGGTGGTGTGTGTTTGTGGATTGGTGGTGTGTGTTTGTGGATTGGTGGTGTGTTTATGAATTGGTGGTGTGTTTATGGATTGGTGGTGTGTGTTTGTGGATTGGTGGTGTGTGTTTGTGGATTGGTGGTGTGTGTTTATGGATTGGTGGTGTGTGTTTGTGGATTTGCTAGTGTGTTTATGGATTGGTGGTGTGTTTGTGGATTGGTGGTGTGTGTTTGTGGATTGGTGGTGTGTGTTTATGGATTGGTGGTGTGTGTTTATGGATTTGCTAGTGTGTTTATGGATTGGTGGTGTGTTTGTGGATTGGTGGTGTGTGTTTGTGGATTGGTGGTGTGTGTTTATGGATTGGTGGTGTGTGTTTGTGGATTTGCTAGTGTGTTTATGGATTGGTGGTGTGTTTGTGGATTGGTGGTGTGTGTTTGTGGATTGGTGGTGTGTGTTTGTGGATTGGTGGTGTGTGTTTATGGATTGGTGGTGTGTGTTTGTGGATTTGCTAGTGTGTTTATGGATTGGTGGTGTGTGTTTATGGATTGGTGGTGTGTTTGTGGATTGGTGGTGTGTGTTTATGGATTGGTGGTGTGTGTTTATGGATTGGTGGTGTGTTTGTGGATTGGTGGTGTGTTTGTGGATTGGTGGTGTGTGTTTGTGGATTGGTGGTGTGTGTTTATGGATTGGTGGTGTGTGTTTATGGATTGGTGGTCTGTTTGTGGATTGGTGGTGTGTTTGTGGATTGGTGGTGTGTGTTTGTGGATTGGTGGTGTGTGTTTATGGATTGGTGGTGTGTTTGTGGATTGGTGGTGTGTGTTTATGGATTGGTGGTGTGTTTGTGGATTGGTGGTGTGTTTGTGGATTTGCTAGTGTGTTTATGGATTGGTGGTGTGTTTGTGGATTGGTGGTGTGTGTTTATGGATTGGTGGTGTGTGTTTGTGGATTGGTGGTGTGTTTGTGGATTGGTGGTGTGTTTATGGATTGGTGGTGTGTGTTTATGGATTGGTGGTGTGTTTGTGGATTTGCTAGTGTGTTTGTCGATTGGTGGTGTGTGTTTGTGGATTGGTGGTGTGTGTTTGTGGATTGGTGGTGTGTTTGTGGATTGGTGGTGTGTTTATGGATTGGTGGTGTGTTTGTGGATTGGTGGTGTGTTTGTGGATTGGTGGTGTGTGTTTGTGGATTGGTGGTGTGTGTTTGTGGATTGGTGGTGTGTGTTTGTGGATTGGTGGTGTGTTTGTGGATTGGTGGTGTGTGTTTATGGATTGGTGGTGTGTGTTTATGGATTGGTGGTGTGTGTTTGTGGATTTGCTAGTGTGTTTATGGATTGGTGGTGTGTTTGTGGATTGGTGGTGTGTGTTTGTGGATTGGTGGTGTGTGTTTGTGGATTGGTGGTGTGTGTTTATGGATTGGTGGTGTGTGTTTATGGATTGGTGGTGTGTGTTTGTGGATTTGCTAGTGTGTTTATGGATTGGTGGTGTGTTTGTGGATTGGTGGTGTGTGTTTGTGGATTGGTGGTGTGTGTTTGTGGATTGGTGGTGTGTGTTTGTGGATTGGTGGTGTGTGTTTATGGATTGGTGGTGTGTGTTTATGGATTGGTGGTGTGTTTGTGGATTGGTGGTGTGTTTGTGGATTGGTGGTGTGTGTTTGTGGATTGGTGGTGTGTGTTTATGGATTGGTGGTGTGTTTGTGGATTGGTGGTGTGTTTGTGGATTGGTGGTGTGTGTTTATGGATTGGTGGTGTGTTTGTGGATTGGTGGTGTGTGTTTATGGATTGGTGGTGTGTTTGTGGATTGGTGGTGTGTGTTTGTGGATTGGTGGTGTGTTTGTGGATTTGCTAGTGTGTTTATGGATTGGTGGTGTGTGTTTGTGGATTGGTGGTGTGTGTTTATGGATTGGTGGTGTGTTTGTGGATTGGTGGTGTGTGTTTGTGGATTGGTGGTGTGTGTTTATGGATTGGTGGTGTGTGTTTGTGGATTGGTGGTGTGTTTGTGGATTGGTGGTGTGTGTTTATGGATTGGTGGTGTGTGTTTGTGGATTGGTGGTGTGTTTATGGATTGGTGGTGTGTTTGTGGATTGGTGGTGTGTGTTTATGGATTGGTGGTGTGTGTTTATGGATTGGTGGTGTGTTTGTGGATTGGTGGTGTGTGTTTATGGATTGGTGGTGTGTTTGTGGATTGGTGGTGTGTTTGTGGATTGGTGGTGTGTGTTTGTGGATTGGTGGTGTGTTTGTGGATTGGTGGTGTGTGTTTGTGGATTGGTGGTGTGTTTGTGGATTGGTGGTGTGTGTTTGTGGATTGGTGGTGTGTTTGTGGATTGGTGGTGTGTTTGTGGATTGGTGGTGTGTGTTTATGGATTGGTGGTGTGTGTTTGTGGATTGGTGGTGTGTTTGTGGATTGGTGGTGTGTTTATGGATTGGTGGTGTGTGTTTATGGATTGGTGGTGTGTTTGTGGATTTGCTAGTGTGTTTGTCGATTGGTGGTGTGTGTTTGTGGATTGGTGGTGTGTGTTTGTGGATTGGTGGTGTGTTTGTGGATTGGTGGTGTGTTTATGGATTGGTGGTGTGTTTGTGGATTGGTGGTGTGTTTGTGGATTGGTGGTGTGTGTTTGTGGATTGGTGGTGTGTGTTTGTGGATTGGTGGTGTGTTTGTGGATTGGTGGTGTGTGTTTATGGATTGGTGGTGTGTGTTTATGGATTGGTGGTGTGTGTTTGTGGATTTGCTAGTGTGTTTATGGATTGGTGGTGTGTTTGTGGATTGGTGGTGTGTGTTTGTGGATTGGTGGTGTGTGTTTGTGGATTGGTGGTGTGTGTTTATGGATTGGTGGTGTGTGTTTGTGGATTTGCTAGTGTGTTTATGGATTGGTGGTGTGTGTTTATGGATTGGTGGTGTGTGTTTGTGGATTTGCTAGTGTGTTTATGGATTGGTGGTGTGTTTGTGGATTGGTGGTGTGTGTTTGTGGATTGGTGGTGTGTGTTTGTGGATTGGTGGTGTGTGTTTGTGGATTGGTGGTGTGTGTTTGTGGATTGGTGGTGTGTGTTTATGGATTGGTGGTGTGTGTTTATGGATTGGTGGTGTGTTTGTGGATTGGTGGTGTGTTTGTGGATTGGTGGTGTGTGTTTGTGGATTGGTGGTGTGTGTTTATGGATTGGTGGTGTGTGTTTATGGATTGGTGGTGTGTTTGTGGATTGGTGGTGTGTTTGTGGATTGGTGGTGTGTGTTTGTGGATTGGTGGTGTGTGTTTATGGATTGGTGGTGTGTTTGTGGATTGGTGGTGTGTGTTTATGGATTGGTGGTGTGTTTGTGGATTGGTGGTGTGTGTTTGTGGATTGGTGGTGTGTTTGTGGATTTGCTAGTGTGTTTATGGATTGGTGGTGTGTTTGTGGATTGGTGGTGTGTGTTTATGGATTGGTGGTGTGTGTTTGTGGATTGGTGGTGTGTTTGTGGATTGGTGGTGTGTGTTTATGGATTGGTGGTGTGTGTTTGTGGATTGGTGGTGTGTTTATGGATTGGTGGTGTGTTTGTGGATTGGTGGTGTGTGTTTATGGATTGGTGGTGTGTGTTTATGGATTGGTGGTGTGTTTGTGGATTGGTGGTGTGTTTGTGGATTGGTGGTGTGTTTGTGGATTGGTGGTGTGTGTTTGTGGATTGGTGGTGTGTTTGTGGACTGGTGGTGTGTGTTTGTGGATTGGTGGTGTGTTTGTGGATTGGTGGTGTGTGTTTGTGGATTGGTGGTGTGTGTTTATGGATTGGTGGTGTGTTTGTGGATTGGTGGTGTGTGTTTATGGATTGGTGGTGTGTGTTTGTGGATTGGTGGTGTGTTTATGGATTGGTGGTGTGTTTGTGGATTGGTGGTGTGTGTTTATGGATTGGTGGTGTGTGTTTATGGATTGGTGGTGTGTTTGTGGATTGGTGGTGTGTGTTTGTGGATTTGCTGGTGTGTTTGTGGATTGGTGGTGTGTGTTTATGGATTGGTGGTGTGTTTGTGGATTGGTGGTGTGTTTGTGGATTGGTGGTGTGTGTTTGTGGATTGGTGGTGTGTTTGTGGATTGGTGGTGTGTTTGTGGATTGGTGGTGTGTGTTTATGGATTGGTGGTGTGTGTTTGTGGATTGGTGGTGTGTTTATGGATTGGTGGTGTGTTTGTGGATTGGTGGTGTGTGTTTATGGATTGGTGGTGTGTGTTTATGGATTGGTGGTGTGTTTGTGGATTGGTGGTGTGTGTTTGTGGATTTGCTGGTGTGTTTGTGGATTGGTGGTGTGTGTTTATGGATTGGTGGTGTGTTTGTGGATTGGTGGTGTGTGTTTGTGGATTTGCTGGTGTGTTTGTGGATTGGTGGTGTGTGTTTATGGATTGGTGGTGTGTTTGTGGATTGGTGGTGTGTGTTTGTGGATTGGTGGTGTGTGTTTGTGGATTGGTGGTGTGTGTTTGTGGATTGGTGGTGTGTTTATGAATTGGTGGTGTGTTTATGGATTGGTGGTGTGTGTTTGTGGATTGGTGGTGTGTGTTTGTGGATTGGTGGTGTGTGTTTATGGATTGGTGGTGTGTGTTTGTGGATTTGCTAGTGTGTTTATGGATTGGTGGTGTGTTTGTGGATTGGTGGTGTGTGTTTGTGGATTGGTGGTGTGTGTTTATGGATTGGTGGTGTGTGTTTATGGATTGGTGGTGTGTGTTTGTGGATTTGCTAGTGTGTTTATGGATTGGTGGTGTGTTTGTGGATTGGTGGTGTGTGTTTGTGGATTGGTGGTGTGTGTTTGTGGATTGGTGGTGTGTGTTTGTGGATTGGTGGTGTGTTTATGGATTGGTGGTGTGTTTGTGGATTGGTGGTGTGTGTTTATGGATTGGTGGTGTGTGTTTGTGGATTTGCTAGTGTGTTTATGGATTGGTGGTGTGTGTTTATGGATTGGTGGTGTGTTTGTGGATTGGTGGTGTGTGTTTATGGATTGGTGGTGTGTGTTTATGGATTGGTGGTGTGTTTGTGGATTGGTGGTGTGTTTGTGGATTGGTGGTGTGTGTTTGTGGATTGGTGGTGTGTGTTTATGGATTGGTGGTGTGTTTGTGGATTGGTGGTGTGTGTTTATGGATTGGTGGTGTGTTTGTGGATTGCTGGTGTGTGTTTGTGGATTGGTGGTGTGTGTTTATGGATTGGTGGTGTGTTTATGGATTGGTGGTGTGTGTTTGTGGATTGGTGGTGTGTGTTTATGGATTGGTGGTGTGTTTATGGATTGGTGGTGTGTGTTTGTGCATTGGTGGTGTGTGTTTGTGGATTGGTGGTGTGTTTATGGATTGGTGGTGTGTTTGTGGATTGGTGGTGTGTTTGTGGATTGGTGGTGTGTGTTTATGGATTGGTGGTGTGT
>NC_085988.1:83825111-83907611 GCF_030014385.1 Trichomycterus rosablanca | reverse complement strand
AGAACTACAAAGTGTTTCTATATGGTAAGTGAAGCTGATAAAATGGACAGTGAGAGTAGAAAGCTGATCTGTGTATATCAGACGAGTCAGGGGCCCAACAGGGGCAACTATGCAGTGGAGGGATGCAGTGAACTGGCAACCTGCCTGGTCCAGTACCTCAACCACTAAGCTATCACTGCCTACCTGTTAAAGCTGGCGCATTAATCATCAGATGCTTCCGTGTTTCGGAGTGGCACTTCTCACACGGCAGAGGGGATAATAGGGAATGTGACATGACTAAGGAGGAAAGAATACCTGCCTCCTGCTTTCTGCCTCTTGAAAACTTGGCTCGGAAGGTGGATTGGCTAATCCAATTACAACGACGTTTACTAGGTGTAATTAAATGAGTGAATGTGAGTAGGTCCTGCCATCAATCACCACCTGTAAAGAGTTTGGCATGTTCTTCTCATGTCTGCATGGGTTTCCTCCATATACACAGTATGGACAAAAGTATTGGGACACCCCTTATATTACTGAATTCATGTGTTTCAGCCAGAACAGTTGCAACAGGTGTAATAAATCAACCTCCAACTTTGCAGCAACAGTTTAGGGAAGGCCCATTCCTGTTCCAGCATGACTTATAGGCATGAAGAAAAGCTCAGTTTAAAGAAACTCCAGTGTCCTGCCTCACTCAACAGCTCTGGAATGAACCGGAACATCGACTGAGACTTTCTTGACCAGAATCAGTGCCCGGCCACACAAAGCTGTAATATTTTTTACAAAATGGGCACAAATTCCCACACTTTTAAGTGAGAAGCTTTACAGATGAGCAGGACGTCTGGCAAGCTCACGGTCTCCTGCCTGCGGTCACTGATGTTCCATCTCCTCACAGAAACCCCCTGAGAAGAACCTTCAGTAGAGCTCATCTCACTACTCTAACGCCCACATACAGAGTACACCAGGTCACCGAATGAAGCAGCTCCTGGTACGGCAGCCAGGTGGCTCCTGGATTATCTCCAGAAGTCCCAGGTCTCCTCGCAGCACCGCTCGGCCGCCGACCGCGCTAAGATTAGACGGGGATTGACCTCGCCAGCCCTGGAGAGCGGATAATCTGCCCGAGCCTTTAATCAAATGTGGCCAGGTCGAGGTAAACTCGTCCTCCTCAGAACATGCTGGTATTGTACATTTTTTGGAGAAGAAACCTCCCTCTGAAATTCCAAACTGTTTCTCGTACACACAGGAGATGCCAGCCAGGGTTCAGGGTTATTATAGTTCTCAGTTTTACAGAGCACACACACACATGGCCAGTCTCTCAATCTGCCAATCTACCTCTCGCATGTTAAGCTTCATAACTGTTCCATCCTTCGATAAATCAGGTGTAGAGGAACTCAAGCAGCCTGCATGGTCAAGCTCACTGATCAGCTCTGGGATTAATTGGAATGTCTATTAAGAGCCAGGATCTGAGCTCATAAATGCTTTTGGATGGATGGATGGGTGGATGGATGGATGGATGGACAAATAAATGGATGGATGGATGGACATACGTACAAATAAATGGATGGATGGATGGATGGATGGATGGATGGATGGACAAATAAATGGATGGATGGAAAGATAGATTAATGTATGTATGCATAGATGGATGGATGGATGGACTGATTACTGGATGGATGGATGGATGGACGTACATACAGATAAATGAATGGATGGATGGATGGACAAGTAAATGGATGGATTGATAGATGGATGGATGGACAAGTAAATGGATGGATTGATAGATACATGGATATATGGATGGATGGATGGATGGATGGATGGACAAGTAAATGATGGATGGATAGATGGACAAATACATGGATAAATGGATGGATGGATGGATGGACAAGTAAATGATGGATGGATGGATGGATGGACAAATAAATGGATGGGTGGATGGGTGGATGGATGGATGGATGGACGTACATACAGATAAATGAATGGATGGATGGATGGACAAGTAAATGGATGGATGGATGGATGGATGGATGGACAAATAAATGGATGGATGGATGGATGGATGGATGGACAAGTAAATGGATGGATTGATAGATACATGGATATATGGATGGATGGATGGATGGATGGATGGACAAGTAAATGATGGATGGATAGATGGACAAATACATGGATAAATGGATGGATGGATGGATGGACAAGTAAATGATGGATGGATGGATGGATGGACAAATAAATGGATGGGTGGATGGGTGGATGGATGGATGGATGGACGTACATACAGATAAATGAATGGATGGATGGATGGACAAGTAAATGGATGGATGGATGGATGGATGGATGGACAAATAAATGGATGGATGGATGGATGGATGGATGGACAAGTAAATGATAGATGGATGGATGGATGGATGGATGGATGGATGGACAAATAAATGGATAGATGGATGGATGGATGGATGGATGGACAAGTAAATGATAGATGGATGGATGGATGGATGGACAAATAAATGGATGGGTGGATAGATGGACAAATACATGGATATATGGATGGATGGATGAATGGATGGACAGATTACTGAATAGATATGTGGCCAGGTCGAGGTAAACTCGTCCTCCTCAGAACATGCTGGTATTGTACATTTTTTGGAGAAGAAACCTCCCTCTGAAATTCCAAACTGTTTCTCGTACACACAGGAGATGCCAGCCAGGGTTCAGGGTTATTATAGTTCTCAGTTTTACAGAGCACACACACACATGGCCAGTCTCTCACTCTGCCAATCTACCTCTCGCATGTTAAGCTTCATAACTGTTCCATCCTTCGATAAATCAGGTGTAGAGGAACTCAAGCAGCCTGCATGGTCAAGCTCACTGATCAGCTCTGGGATTAATTGGAATGTCTATTAAGAGCCAGGATCTGAGCTCATAAATGCTTTTGGATGGATGGATGGGTGGATGGATGGATGGATGGACAAATAAATGGATGGATGGATGGACATACGTACAAATAAATGGATGGATGGATGGATGGACAAATAAATGGATGGATGGAAAGATGGATGGACTGATTACTGGATGGATGGATGGATGGATGGACGTACATACAGATAAATGAATGGATGGATGGATGGACAAGTAAATGGATGGATTGATGGATGGATGGATGGATGGATGGATGGATGGATGGATGGACAAGTAAATGGATGGATTGATAGATACATGGATATATGGATGGATGGATGGATGGATGGATGGATGGACAAGTAAATGATGGATGGATAGATGGACAAATACATGGATAAATGGATGGATGGATGGATGGACAAGTAAAGGATGGATGGATGGATGGATGGACAAATAAATGGATGGGTGGATGGATGGATGGATGGACGTACATACAGATAAATGAATGGATGGATGGATGGACAAGTAAATGGATGGATGGATGGATGGATGGATGGACAAATAAATGGATGGATGGATGGATGGATGGATGGACAAGTAAATGATAGATGGATGGATGGATGGATGGATGGATGGACAAATAAATGGATGGGTGGATAGATGGACAAATACATGGATATATGGATGGATGGATGAATGGATGGACAGATTACTGAATAGATGGATGGATAGATAAATGGACAAATAAAAAGATAGATGGATGGATGGATGGATGGACAAATAAATGGTTTAATGGATGGATGGACCCACTGACCAGTTCTGGAATAAACTGGAATGTAAATTGAAATGCAAATTCCTTCTCAGATTTATATAAATATTAATGCCTGTCATTTTGGAATAGGATGTCCAACAATCTCGCAGTCTGGTGTCCAGATACTTTTGGTTGTTGGGCAGACAAGACAAAAAAGGTTATGGTGTCTTCTTCCAGTGCCAACTCATGTCCACTGTAGAAGGTATCAGAACTGGACATCAGACCAGTATTCCAACAAATCCTGTTTCCTCCAGCGTCTTGTGGAGTACGTGTCCATCATTTCCCCAGGGAAGGGATGCACCAGGACACCCTGGGACTTCCCCAAATGTTTGTGGATGCCATGTCTCGCTGGGTCAGAGCTGTTTATTAGGTGGGTGGTCCCAATATTTTGGCTGGTCTGTGAGAACAACACTAATGTCTGCAGAAAATCAGAAGGTCAATCGAGGTTTTAATCAGCCGAGGGTTCCTGAGACTCGCCGCGCCCCTCTGTTTATTTCAAACGGCTCATTCTTTTAAACACACTGGACCACCCACAAACCCCACACCCCCTTCCCCACACACCCCACACAGTGACGGACTCGGTACACGGCGTATTAGCATCCCAAAAAGAGCAGACAGACGAGAGAACAGATCAGTGAAGTACAGCAGGAGGTGGTGGGTGGGGGTGCCACCTCGTTCTTTCAGTGGTGGTTTTGTGCTGAACCAGGGCAGCAATCTGATCCGGCAGGGTTTTAAAATGTCACGCGCTGGCACCAGGGATGCCAACGCGCCTATCAGCCGGTAATCTAGAAACTCACGGGAACAGCGATTTAATGCCCTGAATGAATGAAATAACATGCAGATGGTTCCTGCAGGTCCTGAAGAGCTTTTATCTTAATTTAAAGGAATTTTGTGACAAAGGAGAAAAGTTTATGGGTGGCATGTGGTAGTGTAGGTATGTGGTAGTGTAGGTATGTGGTAGTGTAGGTATGTGGTAGTGTAGGTATGTGGTAGTGTAGGCATGTGGTAGTGTAGGTATGTGGTAGTGTAGGTATGTGGTTGTGTAGGGTATGTGGTAGTGTAGGTATGTGGTAGTGTAGGTATGTGGTAGTGTAGGTATGTGGTAGTGTAGGTATGTGGTAGTGTAGGGCATGTGGTAGTGTAGGTATGTGGTAGTGTAGGCATGTGGTAGTGTAGGTATGTGGTAGTGTAGGGCATGTGGTAGTGTAGGTATGTGGTAGTGTAGGGCATGTGGTAGTGTAGGTATGTGGTAGTGCAGGGCATGTGGTAGTGTAGGTATGTGGTAGTGTAGGCATGTGGTAGTGTAGGTATGTGGTAGTGTAGGCATGTGGTAGTGTAGGTATGTGGTAGTGTAGGTATGTGGTAGTGTAGGCATGTGGTAGTGTAGGTATGTGGTAGTGTAGGTATGTGGTAGTGTAGGTATGTGGTAGTGTAGGCATGTGGTAGTGTAGGTATGTGGTAGTGTAGGTATGTGGTAGTGTAGGGCATGTGGTAGTGTAGGTATGTGGTAGTGTAGGGCATGTAGTAGTGTAGGGCATGTAGTAGTGTAGGGCACGTAGTAGTGTAGGTATGTGGTAGTGTAGGCATGTGGTAGTGTAGGTATGTGGTAGAGTAGGTATGTGGTAGTGTAGGTATGTGGTAGTGTAGGCATGTGGTAGTGTAGGGTATGTGGTAGTGTAGGGTATGTTGTAGTGTAGGTATGTGGTAGTGTAGGCATGTGGTAGTGTAGGTATGTGGTAGTGTAGGTATGTGGTAGTGTAGGCATGTGGTAGTGTAGGTATTTGGTAGTGTAGGTATGTGGTAGTGTAGGGCATGTGGTAGTGTAGGTATGTGGTAGTGTAGGCATGTGGTAGTTAGTGTAGGGTATGTGGTAGTGTAGGGTATGTTGTAGTGTAGGTATGTGGTAGTGTAGGCATGTGGTAGTGTAGGTATGTGGTAGTGTAGGCATGTGGTAGTGTAGGTATGTGGTAGTATAGGTATGTGGTAGTGTAGGCATGTGGTAGTGTAGATGTGGCACAGCTTCTGGAGACCTGAGTTTTACACTTGTTTAATAACTTGTTTAGTGTTGGATGGACGGATGGACTAATGAATGGATAGAGAAATAAATGATTTAATTAATTAATTAATTGGACAAATAAATGAATGGATGAATGGCTGGATGGATGGACAAATAAATGGATGGATAGATGGATGAAATAATAGATGGATGGATGGACGAATGGATGGATTACTGAATGGATGGATGGACAGACAAACGGTCGGATGGATGAATGAGTGAATGGATGGATGGACAAATAAATGTATGGATGGATGGACTGACGGATGGATGGACAAACGAATGAATGGATGGATGGATGGATGGATGGATGTACTGATGGATGGACAAATAAATGGATGGATGGATGGACGGACAAACGGTCGGATGGACGGATGGATAAATGAGTGAATGGATGAATGAGTGAATGGATGGTTGGACAGACAAACAGACAGACGGATTGATTTGTAAACTGGAAGGTTGATGGATGGATGGATGGATGGATGGATGGATGGATGGATGGACTGACGGATGGACGGATGAATAAATGGATGGATGGGTGGACGAATTGAGAGATGTACAGATGTACTGATGGACGGACAAACAAATAGATGGATGGATTGATGAACAAATATCCAGATAAATGGATGGATGGATGACTGCATGTATGAATGAATGAATGAATAAAACCTAAAGCCAGCGTCTTTACTTACTGCAGACGATATGAGGTCTTCTGTACATGTTACGTCCTCGTGAATATTACACAGCTCCTCTGAGATTCTGAGTCTGACCTCTTACACTAATGTTCCAGCAGAGGAGACTCACCCCGCCCCTGTGAGAAGACTCACCCCGCCCCTGTGAGGAGACTCACCCCGCCCTGAGGGCCCTGAGGGGACCCCCCCACCCCGGGGACCCCCCCCCCCCCCCCCCCACCCCACCCCTCTGTCGGCTTGTTCGGTCTGAACGGCTTTGATTTCACTTTGAAATCACGAACAGAAGCCGTGATAATACAGGGTGCTGAAAGCCACAGTTCAGGGAGGCGGGGGTACAGGGGGGGGGGGGGGGGGGGGGCGCAGCTGAACCAAGGCTTTGTGTATCGCAGAAGGATGACATCATCGCCATCTAGGTCTCTACCTGTCTGATCTGAGCTGGAGAACGTGCTGTTATCTCACCTGTCTGAGACTGATAGGAACAGTTGCTACAACATCAAGTAAATAAAGAGTTCCTCTCCAACCCAAACGTTCTCCTGCCGGTGCTGGGCAGCACTGGGCGCTCGGTTGGCGAAGCGGGACACTACACCAGCCCACTGGCCAAAAAGGCGTCCGCACTGACATGATCGGCTCATGTCCGAGTGGGAGTGGCCAAAACAGCCTAGCCATTGGTCAGTGCGCTCTCAGTGCCGGTCCCAGGCCCGAGTAAACAGCAGGATCGCGTCAGGAAGGGCATCCGGTGTAATAACTGTGCCAGGTATGAGGACCAGATCTACTTTGACCCCCCCCCCCCCCACCCCCTGGACCCTGGTCACCCTTCTGTTTTCATGCTGATTCTACATGCCGGTAGATGGATTGGCTAGCAAGAATGTATTTGTCCTTGATGGAGTAATGGGAGAGGCTGGGACTGGAACTAGAAACTGGCGCTCCAGGGTTCGAATCCCCAGCAGTGCTTTCAACCGGTCGAGCATCTACATACAGGCATTGGTTCTGGTGTTTCTGGGGAGACCGGGCCCACTGCAACCCTGACCAGGACAGCTCTTTTGATGTGGGCGTGGCCGCGCTGTTTTCATCGTCTCCGTCACAAATTCCCACAGATACTGTAACGTGCCATAAATGCGTGCCAGGCTGCAGCCTGCGAGGGGACTGAGTAACCAGCAGGGGTCGCCAGAATGCACAGAAGAGGTATACAATTACTAACTGTAAAACATATGTTGCTCTATGCATTAATGTAACACCCTGTTCTTTATTTATCAATCAAAAGAGACCGTGTGTAGCAGGTGCAGCAGAGTTGTTGGGATTGTTTTAATCCTGTTCAATCTTACTGAGCTTTTTATTAGGAACACACAAAAGTAATACACTACATGGCCCACCGCAACCCTGACCGTGCTAATTTCATGGTCGCTTCGTAGCCGTTTCCGCTGACCTCCCCCAGGTGCTAAATCTCATACGCGAGTGCTAGCTGGCCTCACGTGAGCATTAAACAGCGTCTCCTGACCGTGTAAGCCCTCGGGTTACCACCCACACACAGTAGATGGTGTGATGTTCTGAAACGGCTGGATGCTAATCATGCAGTGATTGTATATCATGACTTCACTTCATCTCCAGCGTAACGTCGTCGTGTTGTGATGCGTCGTTCCTCAGAAGCTACGTGAGACGCGGCGGGTCGAGACACGCGGCGAGATAGCGATCTGCTGTAGCCGCGAAACCGGACTGAATACAACTGAGTGCAGTTAGTGAGTGATGTTGTAGTCTAGTAATCAGAAGGTCACTGGTTCAAGCCCCACCACTGCCAGGTTGCCATTGTTGGACCCTTGAGCAAGGCCCTTAACCCTTAATTGCTTAGACTGTATACTGTCCCAGTACTGTAAGTCACTTTGGATAAAGGCGTCTGCTAATGCCGAAAATGTAAATGAAAATTAAGCATTAAGGGCCTTGTTCAGGGGCCCAACAGTGGCAACAGCATCAGTGGGCTTTGAACTGGCAACCTTCTGATTACTAGTCCAGTACCTAAATTTACACCAAAAAAGTTTCTTCTAAGAATTTAAAAGCTCACCAGAAAATCCACCTAATGGCCCAGGTGGCACAGCGGGATATTCCGCTATCACACCAGCGTTGCCACCGGTCAGCAGGGCGCCGTCTAGCAGGCATAAATGCCAGTTCCTGCAGGGAGGGATGACCGGACTACGTGGGCGGGGTCTTCAAACGCTGTGCAAGCACCCTGATTGGCGGATAGAAGCGCCTGTGTAGAGCGCATGGGTGGAAAAGGGTTTCAAGTCCAGAAAGAGAGACTCCAGCGTCTCAACTCATTTGGGACGAATTGGAATGCCAAACCAGACCTGCTCGGTCAATATCGAGTCCTGGCGTCACAAATTCCCACAGCTACTGTCATAAATGTGTGCTGAGTAGCCAGCAGGGGTCGCCAGAGCTCACAGAGGAACTGGACATACACACTGAGCACTTTATTAGGAACACCTACCTGTGTGATTAATATAGTGATTTAGTTATAAGCTACACCATAGTACAGGTGAACTTTGCGGGTGTACAATTACTAACTGTAGGTCATCTGGTGCTCTATACATGAATTTAGCACCACGCTTCCCATGTAGCAGGTGCAGCAGTGTTGTTGGGATTTTTAAGTCCTGTTTAAACGTCTTGAGCTTTCTATTAGGAACACACAACAGTCATACACTATACGGCCAAAAGTATTTGGACGCCTGTTCAGTGACTTGTTGGACGTCCCATTTAGAAATCAAATGCTATTAAATTAGAGTGACCACTATTCTCTCCTGAAAAGGCATCTCACAGGACAAGTATGTCTATGGGAATTTGTGCCCCTATCCTATTCTTCAAATAATTGATTTGAAAATTAGAAGGGGTGTCCCAATATTTTTGTCCATATACAGTATGTAGTGTATTTATTTGTGCATTCATTTTCACAAGCTGATTCGTCCTGGTCAGGGTTCCAGTGGGTTACAATTGCTTTATTATTAACTGGCTCTTAATGGGAAACAGGTAGAGTAATACTGAGTAATCCCAAAAGTGTGCAGTAGGGTTGAGGTCAGGGCTCTGTGCAGGACACAGTCATGCTGGAACAGGACAGGTCCTTCCCTAACCTATTGTAGCAAAGCTAGACGCATATAGTCTTCTTTATATCATTGATTTGAATTCAGAAGTTAGAAATGGTGTCCCAATATTTTGTCCATATATAGTATAATTACTAGCTGATTCGTCCTGGTCAGGGTCCCAGTGGGTTACAATTGCTTTATTATTAATTGGCTCTTAATGGGAAACAGGTAGAGTAATACTGACACTAAATGGTCAAAAGTATTTGGACTCCTGAGCACGACCTTATTAGACGCCCCATTCCACAACATGGGCATGAATTTGAAGACGGCGTTTCACAGAATCTGTGGCATTTTGTGCTTAGCTAGCCGTCAAGACCCCAATTCATCCCAAAAACGTGCAGTAGGGTTGAGGTCAGGGCTCTGTGCAGGACACAGTCATGCTGGAACAGGACAGGTCCTTCCCTAAACTGTTGCTGCAAAGCTTGAAGCATGTATTTTTTTTCTTCATATAGTTGATTTGAAATCAAAAATTAGAAGGGGTGTCCCAATATTTTCGTCCCGATATTTTTACTAGCTGATTCTTCATGGTCAGGGTCCCAGTGGGTTAGAATTGCTTTATTATTAACTGGCTCTTAATGGGAAACAGGTACAACAATACTGACACTATATGGTCAAAAGTATTTGGACTCCTGAGCATGATCTTATTAGACGCCCCATTCCAAAACGTTCCACAGGATTTTGGACTTTTTTTGTCCGTGGTAATTTGTGCTTGGCTAGCCGTCAAGGTCCCAATTCATCCCAAAAGTCTTCAGCAGGGTTGAGTTCAGGGCTCTGGGCAGGTCAGTGGAGTTCGTCCAGACCGAATGTGTTTACGGACATCGGTTCGTCCTGGGTTAAACCCTTCGCATAAATATCTGATCCCTCGTTCTCCCAGGAGGGCTACACAGCAGCTGATTTCATCCCACAGGTCATGGGTTTGAATCTCGCTGATGCTAACGCTTCTGCACAGAGCTGCAGTCCAGCTGTTCCAGAAGGATACGGGATATATTTGAACACGAGTGGGTTTGGAACCTCCAGCACGAGGACAGAACGCCACGTTTAAGGTCACCACAGACGTTATTTTAGACCTCGGCGTGCTCGGTCAGTACGGACGTTCAGAACAGTTTCCTCCAGAGAGCTTTTTAGGGTCTGGCCTGTCCAGTTGTGAGGGTGTGCGCCAAATCTGAGGTCCACTCTTGCTAACAAGCTACTTTTAGCTTGAATATTGGATAGCATGGATGCTGCAGAGCATTATGGGTCCTAAACACTGACCAGACATAACATTCTGAGCACAGGTGAAGTGAATAACACTGATTATCTCTTCATTATGCTAACATCTTGGTGTCAGATACCACAGCACACCTTCAGGGGTCTAGTGGAGTCCATGCCTCGATGGGTCTGGTCTGTTTTGGCAGCAAAAGGGGGGACCAACACAATATTAGGAAGGTGGTCATAATGTTATGCCTCATCAGTGTACATGATGCATGCTCATGTGTCTCAAACCGTATTCTTCATGAAGACTAGTGAATTATCGTATTATTTAGTGCACTACTCTGCGGTTTGGGACGCAGCCCAGTAAAGACATAGACGATCAGAAAGTAGGCAACGTAGCCGTCAAAAACTATATTTATTTTCCTGGATTTTTCCCAGGTGTGAATCCGTTGCTGCTTGCACAACCCTGATCTCCAAGGTATGCTTTTAACTTTGCAGCAACAGTTTAGGGAAGGCCCCTTTCCTGTTCCAGCATGACCTACAAAGCTCCATAAACACATGAAGAAAAGCTGCACAAAACCCTGACATCAGCAGCTCTGGAATGAACCGGAACATCAACTGAGGCTTTCTTGACCGACATCAGTGCCGAGCCATACAAATGACTGAATGGGCATGAATTCCCACAGACATACTTCAAAGTCTTGTGAGAAGCGGACGCGTGTCCAGTCTGCCGCCGCTTCTTATCACCTACCAGTGTCGGGTTCCCACACAGAGCCGTATCACGTACCCTCCCTCATTCGAGCAGGCGCCCGGAACAATCCCGGAGACCTTCCCAAGCAATCGTGGTCATGTAGTCACCCATAGCTCTGCCAAGATTGGAACTCATGAGTCCCGTAGTGGTGTGCTATATACTCAAGCGCCCGTCAAGAATAAATTCATCCAAAATGTGTCTAGTTGGCAGTAAAACGAGCGCAATCATTTACATCTTCGGCATTTAGCAGACGCCGTTATCTAAAGGCTAGGGCAAGCCATAGCCAAGTGGTTAAGGTACTGGACTAGTAACCAGAAGGTCGCTGGTTCAAGCCCCACCACTGCCAGGTTGCTGCTGTTGGGCTCTTGAGCAAGGCCCTTAACCCTCAATTGCTCAGACTGTAAACTGTTACAGTAATGTAAGTCGCTTTGGATAGAGGCGGTTAAGGTTGCTGGCAGTGATGGGGCTTGAACCAGCAACCTTCTGATTATTAGTCCAGCACCTTTACCGCTGAGCTACCACTGGCCTGTCACCTGGCTCAGGTTATCTGAATCTTTTAATAATGTTAAGACAGTAAATGGGGAAATGTCTAAATGTATTCATAATGTATTCATTCATGCTCTTCATTAATGAGCCACAACAGTGTATGCTTCTAACTTTGCAGCAACAGTTTAGGGAAGGTCCTTTCCTGTTCCCGCATGACCGTGTCCCTATGCACGAAGCAAGTTCTACAGTATAAAGACATGAAAGGAATGTAATGAATTGGAACATCAACTGGAGGCTTTCTTGATTGACATCAGCGCCCAGCTGTACAAATGCTATTTGAATTAAATGGGCACAAATTCCCACAGAACTACCTGAATCTTTTAATAATGTTATGGACTGTAGATGGAGAAATGTTGAAATTCTTGCAGTTGGGTGTATTTTGAGGTATGTATTCATTCATGTGCTTCATAAATCCATGTGTTTCACCTACAACATTGTATGCTTCTAACTTAGGGAAGGCCCTTTCCTGTTCCAGCACGACCGTGTCCCTATGCACGAAGCAAGTTCTACAGTATAAAGACATGAAGAAAAGCTGCACAGATCTCAACAGCTCTGGAATGAACTGGAACATCAACTGGAGGCTTTCTTGATTGACATCGGAGGTATGTATTTATTTATGCTCTTCATAAATCCATGTGTTTCAGCCACAACATTGTATGCTTCTAACTTAGCAGCATCAGTTTAGGGAAGGACCTTTCCAGTTCCAGCATGACCGTGCCCCTCTGCACGAAGCAATATAGTAGAAAGACACGAAGCTGCACAGAGCGCTGACCAGTACAAATGCTATTTGGACTAAATGGGCACAAATTCCCACAGACTGTGCTCGTTTTCATAACTATCTGAATCTTTTAGTAATGTTATGGACGGTAGATGGTGAAATGCCTAAATTCCTCACAGTTGTGTGTGTTTGGGTGTATGTATTAATTCAAGCGCTTCATAAACGAGCAGTTGTATCCTAGTGGTTAAAGTACTGGACTAGTAGGCCGCTCAGGTGGTAAAGAAAAACACGTGTTCAACACCAGAGCTGGGATCTCAAATACATCGTATCGAGTCTCGGCTCTGCCTGCCGGCTGGGCTGAGCAGCCACATGAGCAACGATTGGCCTGTTGTTCAGATAGGGGCAGAATTAAGCCGGATGGGGTCTCTCTCTCATAACTAATGCAATTAAGACCTCTGCTGGCTGAATGATGGCGCCTGCACAGAGACAGGGAGTATGTTGATCAGGGTGTGTCTCTCCGTACACAGTGCTGATCCGCATATGCACTCATCAAAGTGTAGGTGATAAGATGCATACGCCTGCTGCCCACGTGTCGGAGGGGGCGTGGGTTAGCTTCGTTCTCCTCAATCAGAGCGGGGATCGGCATTGGTGGAGAGGAAGCATGACGCAATCGGGCAATTGGACGCGCTAAAAGGGAGAAAAGCGGAGAAAAAGCATAAAATATATATATATATTTATACAACAGTTAGTTCCGACCTTACAATCTGATTGGTTGAGAAGTGTTCTAACCGTGCTGATATTGGTGATAACAGCACGGCCTTTTCACACCACAACTGTATTACTCCGCTGATGCGTTGACATTAACGACGAGCTTCATGCACACAAACGCACACGCAGGCGACACAGACCTTATTCCCAATCGCGTTTTAAATCCGTTATCTGATAAACAATCTAATGCACTGTGTAGGGAACATAACCAATTGTCTAATTCACTATCTAGTGCACTGTGTAGGGAACATAAATCCGTGATCTGATACACAATCTAGTGCACTATGTAGGGAACATTAATGTGTTTGTAACGCAAACAGTTAGCTTAATAGCCCAGTTAGCAGCTCCTAAAAGTTCTGTTATCACCCATAATCCTTTGGTGTGTGCGAGATGTTTTTTATTTCTTTTTTTTCCCTTCGGAGGTTCTTGCCTTCTTCTTCTTGTTCTTCTTACCTCCCTGAAATGAGTTTTTGCAACTTGGGATGTCTGCTTTGTAGTGTTAAACTTTATATTCGTTATGGAACTACTTTTTGGAGGAAGGTATTGTCAATATTAAAGCATATTTATTATGAAATTCAGGGCTTCTTTAATTTATTTTCTTTCTTTCTTTTGTAAAAACTGTTGTATAAAAGCAATAGAACACTTGAGGTCGTGTGTTATAGCGAATAATATCACGGCTGTGATGATCTACGGTACTCGCCTTCAGCTCGTGCCTGCGACCAGATCACAGCCGTGATGTTATTCGTGATAACACACTCCCTCTCGTGTTCTATTGCTTAAATATATATATATATATACTGTATATAAAGTACTGGACTAGTAATCAAAAGGTTGCTGGTTCAAGTCCCACCTCTGTCAGGTTTCACTGTTGGGCCCTTAAGCAAGGCCCTTAACCCTCAATTGCTTAGACAGTATACTGTCCCACTACTGTAAGTCACTTAGGATAAAAAGCATCTGCTAAATGCAGCAAACGTAATTCATAACAGCATCACTTCATAGTATTTGTAGTTCTCATTAGCTCCGCCCCATTTTGGTGCTGTTTTTAGGATTGGTGTCCATATACTCTTGACCCCATTATTCCTAGGCTCTAGTTTCACCAGGACCGAGGGAAACGTGATTAATAATCCCTCCCTGTGTTTACGAGTCAGGGAAATGAGTTCGTGTTTGTATTTCCAGTGGAACGCAAAACATGCAAAATAAACTTCGTGCCCCTGAAAGCAGTGCACTGTGGGAAAAAAACCCCACCGGCCGGGGGGTCAGAGGAGAGTGGACGCTGTCAGGATTTCAGTCGCGAAAAGAAGGAAGTTACATGTTTAAAGCTCTCTTTCACCAACAATCTGGACATTAATCATCTGACCTCTATTATTAAGTTACTCCTGCTTGTAAAACTGCCACTCACTGGATGTTTTTCTTTCATTATACTGTGTAAAAAATTTTTCGATTCATGTGTTTCAGCCACAGTATTGTATGCAGTCCTGACCTCAGGCCCATTCAACAGCTCTGGGATGAATGGGAACCCCAACTGGGGGATTTCTTGACACGAGATCGTTTGATTGAATGGGCACAAATTCCCACAGACACAATACAAAGCCTTGTGAGAAGCTTTCTCAGAAGAGCGGCTGTTGTTCTAGCTGATATGTCCTCTGTGGGGGCTGTGGTAGCGGACTAGTAATCAGAAGGTTGCTGGTTCAAGCCCGACCACCTCCAGGATGCCACTGTTGGGCCCTTAAGCAAGGCCCTTAACCCTAAATCGCTTGCACTGTGTACAGTCTTAATTTGTAGGCATAAGTGTTGTAGCTTAGCAGTTAAGGTACTGGACTAGTAATCAGAAGGTTGCTGGTTCAAGCCTGACAGGTTGCCACTGTTGGGCCCCTGAGCAAGGCCCTTAACCCTGAATCGCTTGCACTGTGTACAGTCTTAATTTGTAGGCATAATTGTTGTAGCTTAGCAGTTAAGGTACTAGACTAGTAAACCGAAGGTTGCTGGTTCAAGTCCCACCTCTGTCAGGTTGTCACTGTTGGGCCCCTGAGCAAGGCCCTTAACCCTGAATCGCTGGCACTGTGTACAGTCTTAATTTGTAGGCATAATTGTTCTGAGAAATACTCAAAATACAAAAACGTAAATGTTAAACGTAGGTGCAGCAACAAAACAGAGAGAAAAACTTTCCACCTGCGTCATTAGGACCGTCCAGTAACAACAACGTCTCGGCTCAGTTCTGCAGACGCACTTTAATGCACGTTTGCGATTTTTCAGACAAAAGAGCAGCTTTAGCTAAAAAAACACAGAAAGGAAAAATAAAAGCAGAAGGGATTTGTTCTGTTTGTTCTGGTATGCATTATGGTATGCGTGACATATTTAAGAAAAAGTCCCTCAGGCGTCTGATCCTGATCAACTGGTTTGTGCTTAAATACCTGAGAGACAAATATGTCCCAAATATGTTTTATTATAACTTACCTCATACGCTGAATGTCAAGAATGAAGGAAACTGGCCGAGCAAGACGAGATTGTACCTATTGTATAGTTTAACATGTGTAAAGGTCGCCTGGTTTTTTACACTCCTCTGTTTTTACCAGGCTTGGGACCTGCACTGAGAGAGCACTGAAGAGGGCACCTCACTATGGTTAGGCTGTTCTCCTGACCCATCAGACATAACCAATCACGTCTGTGTAGACGCCCAACCGGCTGATAGCACCTCTGAGGTTCAAACCCAGATCTCAGAAGTAGTGAGCTAGTGCCACCCGAGCGCTCTATTCTGATATTTTAATTTAAAAATAAAAAAAAAAGCTAGATTAATAAGAATGTAATTAATGTCAATACTACTAAGAACATATTAATATTATTAGAACAACAATACTACTACTATTAATAATAATAAATAAATAATATTGAATGATGATAATAGATTACAATAATAATAATATTGCAATAGTAACTACATTAATAATTGATAATGATAATAATATTAGTAATAATAAACGACAATAATAGTAACATTATTAAATATAATACATTAATAATATATTAACAATGAGTATTATTATGATTATAATCACTTAATTCTAATTATTACTATTGTGATTAAATTATTTTAATTTGTGTTATTGTTTGTTATTGTTATTATTATTTTTAGTATTATTTATATTGTAGAATTTTTATTATTAATTTTTATTTTTATTTTTATTTTTTTTATTTTAACTTATTACTATTATTTATTATTATTCTTTTTTTTATTTTTTTTATTAGATTTAATATAATTAGATATTAAGTTTACATTTATTGTTTTTGTTATTATTATTATTATTATATATTTTTATATTACATATAAATTATAATATATAGATAAATATTTATATAATGCAGTAAAACAATATTAATATTAATATTTACATTACATATTACTATTATTAATATTGTTGATAATTATTTTCTAATAATAGTATAATGCAGTGTTATTATTATTAGATTTACATTATTAGTATTTTATTTATTATTATTATTATTAGTAGTAGTAGTATTACATTTATTGTTATTTTAATTTTAAATAAGTGTTGTTGTTATTATTAATATTATTACTATTATTATTATCTTTCTTTATATTACATATTAATTTTGATAAATATTTTTCTAGTTGTAGTATAATGCACTATTATTATTAATATTATTATAATTTTTATTATTATTATTACTATTACTATTATTATTATTATTACTACTTTTAATAATTATAATAATAATAATATTGTTGATAGCTATTTTAATAGCAGTAGCATAATGCAGTGATTATTATTATATTGACATTATTAGTATTACATTTATTATTATTATTTATAATTTTAATAACATTAATATAATTATACATTATTATTATTATTGTTGTTGTTTTGTTGTTGTTATTGTAGTATAATACAGTGTTATTATTATTATTATTATGATTATTATTATTATTGTTGTTATTATTCATATAATACAGTGTTATTATTATTAATAGTAGTAGTAGTAGTAGTATAATACAGTGTTATTATTATTACTATTATTATTGATATAATACAGTGTTGTTATTATTATTATTATTATTATTATTATTGGTATAATACAGTGTTATTATTATTATTATTAATATTATTATTATTATTATTATTATTATTGGTATAATACAGTGTTATTATTATTAATATTATTATTATTATTATTATTGGTATAATACAGTGTTATTATTATTATTATTATTATTATTATTATTATTATTATTATTGGTATAATACAGTGTTATTATTATTATTATTAATATTATTATTATTATTATTATTATTATTATTATTATTGGTATAATACAGTGTTATTATTATTATTATTAATATTATTATTATTATTATTATTGTTATAATACAGTGTTATTATTATTATTATTATTAATATTATTATTATTATTATTATTGGTATAATACAGTGTTGTTATATAATTCATTAATAAAATGTTCTCTTCTGCTGTTTCTGATCATTAAAGTTTATACAGGCGTTCTATAAAACACACACTTACCCTCCACCGACTGGCCGATGCTGTGTAGGTGTGTGATGCTGGAGAAGTTCTTGTTGATCTCGTGTAAATATTGTTCCAGCTGAGTCGAGTTGTGGTAACGAAACTCCAGCGCTCGAGCCAGTGGTACTGACAGGCAGAACCAGAACCAGAACAGCACCAACTGCAGCATGGCATCAGATCTCTCCGTCTCACTTCCTACAAACATAAAATACACAACATTATGACCTCATGGATGAGCTTCCTGTAGAATGGATGTTCAGAACATGTGGAGGGTCCAGGCTGAGCTCTACAGGTTCTTCTGCATTAGAAAACAAGAGATCACAATCAGATCAGGGTGGGGCAGGTGGAAGAGTGGGTGCTGTACAGAAACTTAGCTCCTGAGGACCTGGGTTTGAGGAGCTGTGGTCACCATCTGTGAGAAGTTTAGGGAGGTAAAAGTATGCAGAAGGTGGATTGACTGCTCTAAACTGTCCCCGGGTTTTCATTAGTAAGTATTAAGTAAGTGCTTGATGCCCTTTAATTGCTTGGGGCCCTGAAGTGGATGTTCTCCTGTCTTGTGCCCAGTGTTTTAGGGTCACACCAGACCCACTGTGACCTTGACCGGAGTAATTTAAATTACAATAATAACAATAGTAATAATACAAATATATTAATAGTCATAATAATAAAAATAAACATGTTGTAATATACATGTAAATAAATAATAAATATAATTATAATGGTAAAATTCTCACTCACTCACTTTCTTAACTGCTTATCCAATTAGGGTAGCGGGGGAGGTGCCCATCCCAGCTTTTCAATGGGCGCAGGGCACACAGTAACACCCTGGACGGGGCGTCAGTCCATCGCAGGGCAGACACACACACACACACACACACACACACACACACACACACACACACACACACACACACACACTCATACAAACATTCACCTATAGGGCAATTCAGCATCTCCAATTAACCTGACTGCATGTTTTTGGACTGTGGGAGGAAACCGGAGCTCCCGGATGAAACCCACGCAGACGCAGGGAGAACATGCAAACTCAGCACAGAAAGGACCCGGAGCACCCCGCCTGGGTATCGAACCCAGGACCTTCTTGCTGTGAGGCAACAGTGCTACCCACCGAGCCACCTTGCCGCCCTAATGGTAAAATTAATAATTGTTATAATAAACAATTATTATTTATATTACTTATTAATTATTTATTAATTTGAATAAATCAAAATAAATATAATATTATTTATAAAATAATAATAATAATAATAGAAATAATAATAATAAATGACAATAATAATAATAAACAACAATAATAAAATTAAAAATATAAATGATAAATAATAATTTTTATAATTAAATAGTTATATTTATTATTATTATATTATTAGTTATAATTGTAATTATTGCTTATTATTACAATTATTATTTTTACCATTATTATTATATTTATTTTTTATTTATATTTATATTATAACATTTTTATTTTTACATAAATAAATACATTTGTTTTATTATTATTATTATTATTATTATTGATAATTATTTTAGTAATAGTAGTATAATGCAGTGGTATATTTATTTATTTTATTTTTTTTCAGTGTTTTAGGGTAGCGCCAGACCCACTGTGACCTTGACCAGCATAAATCAGATTTTTTTTGGGAGAATGAAGATAAAGGTGATGTAAAGTGATCTAGGGCGTGTCTATGACATGACAAGTAAGACGTGTCTAATCCCCCCCACTGTCAGCAGCAGCAACACGCTAGACTTAACGGCACAGCAGGAGCTTCTGTTACAGCATCGATAAGGCGACGCCCTACCCGTCCAGCATTGTCTGTAGAGCACCCTACCAAACCGGTGACACGGCTTAGACTCTAACCCGGGTCTCGGAGGTGGTGGGTTAGAGTACCAGACTGCACCGCCACCCAAGCGCCTTGTTTGTTTTGTACAAAGTATGAATGAATATTAGAGGTATACTGGTAGCGGTGGGTAGAGCTCTGGATTGTAACTGGAAGGTTGTGGGTTCCAATCCTGTCCCTGCCAAGCAGTCACTGCTGGGCCCTTGAGCGAGGTCCTTAACCCTCTCTGACTTGTCGTATTGTACATGTGTTTATATGACAAACACACACAAACACACAAACTTAGGACAGTTTCTAGTTACTTCAGTTGACCTGACTGCACGTCTTTGGACTTCTGGGAGGAAACTGGAGCACCCGGAGAAAACCCTATCAGACATGGGGAGAACATGCAAACTTCACACAGAAATGACTCTGGACAGGGCAGACACACACACATTCACACTTTTACACACACACACACACACACACACACGAGACAGTTTTTAGTTACTAGTTTCTAGTTAACCTGACTGCATGTTTTCTGACCTTTGGGAGGAAACTGGAGCACCCGGAGGAAACCCTATCAGACTTGGGGAGAACATGCAAACTCCACACAAAAATGACCCTAGACAGGGCAGACACAGACATTCACACACACACACACACACACACACACACACACACACACACACACTTAGTTACTCCAATTAACCTGACTGCAGGTCTTTGGACTTCTGTGAGGAAACCAAAGCACCCGGAGGAAACCCACACAAACACGGGAGAACATGCAAACTCCACACAGAAATGACCCTGGACATGGGCAGACACACACACATTCACTCACACACACACTTAGGACAGTTTCTAGTTACTCCAGTTAACCTGACTGCGTGTCTTTGGACTGTGGGAGGAAACCAAAGCTCCCAGTGGAAACCCACACAAACTCCAAACAGACTCCACACAGAAAAGACTTGTCCCACTCCACCTGGGAATCGTACCCAGGACCTTCTTGCTGTGAGGAGACAGCGCTACCCACCCTGCCACCCTTCATACATACATCCTTCATTTTACTTATTGTACAATTGGCCAAGTTCTGACACCCTGGTAGAATTACTGGTTCCAGAACATCCACACAATTGCAGAAATGGTAAAACCGAAGATCCTGACTGAGAATAAGGATTCGATCTAATAACATCCTGAGGTTTGATTAGATTACAGTATTTATTGATAGTGCTGCATGAACATTTGGTTCTTACAAATGGAAATTATTCCTAGTACATCGTTTTAGAAACATATTTAAAGTATAAATGCAAAGTAAAGTAAATAAACGTTATATACTAGGGCTCCATCTACAAAGCTGGGCAAGCCATAGCCTAGTGGTTAAGGTACTGGACTAGTAATCAGAAGGTCACTGGTTCCCACCACTGCCAGGTTGCTGCTGTTGGGCCCTTGAGCAAGGCCCTTAACCCTCAATTGCTCAGACTGTAGACTGTAACTAATGTAAGTCGCTTTGGATAAAGGCGTCTGCTAAATGCCGTAAATGTAAATGATCCGTCCAGAGTGGAAGCGCATCAGCTGAGTTCAGATTATAGATAAAGTTACAGAACCACACGAGTAAGTTCAGGAACTACAGGCACTACTGAATACATATCTGATAAAGTTCTGGAACCGTCAGTAGATGTAGGTACATACCTCAGAGTTCCGAGTTAGTTCCTACAGACCGGTCCGGTGCTCCGCCGCTCCTCAGCCGTGCAGTACAGAACCGCGCAGTGTGAGTGTGCGCAATTACGCGACTCTCTCTCTCTCTCTCTCTCTCTCACTCACTCTCTCTCACTCTCTCTCACCCTCTCTCTCTCTCTCTCCGTGTGTGTGTGTGTGTGTGTGTGTGTGTGTGTGTGTGTGTGTGATAAACCTTCTCATTCACATTTCTACACACTACCGTAAAACTCGCGACACGTCCGCCCGGTCGTGTTATGGAAAGCCAAGCAGGTCATAAGCGCCTCGCAAAAATTGTGGACACCTGAACATGATAATAATAATAATAATAATAATAATAATAATAATAATAATAATAATAACAACAATTGTAATAATAATAATAATAATAATAATAGTAATAATAATAATAATAATAATAATAATAACAACAATTGTAATAATAATAATAATAATAATAACAATTGTAATAATAATAATAATAAAATAATAATAATAATAATGATAATAATAACAACAACAACAAAACAACAATAATAATAATAATAATAATAATAATGATAATAATAATATTAACAATAATAATAACAACAACAACAACAACAACAACAACAATAATAATAATAATAATAATAATAATTAATAATTAATAATAATATAATAATAATACAAAAAAGAAGAAGAAGAAGACTTCTTGTCATTATACTGCCGTACAATGAAATTTAGTGTGACACTCTCCTGGGGCTTTTATTCAAAGCGACTTACAGTGCTGTAACAGTATACAGTCTAAGCAATCGAGGGTTAAGAGTCTTGCTCAAGGGCCAAACAGTGGCAACCTGGCAGTGGTGGGGCTTGAACCAGCAACCTTTCGATTACTAGTCTAGTATCTTAACTGCTAGGCTGAAGTAGTTAAAAGAAAAGAAAAGAAAAAAGGAAAAAAAGAAATAAGAAAAAATAAAGAATATAAAAAGAAATCAAGAAATAAAATAAAATAAAGAAATAAAGAAAATAAAAGAAAATAATAAAAATATAAAGAAAGAAAATATAAGAAAGAAAGAAAAGAAAAGAAAAGAAAAGAAAATATAACAAATAAAAAATATAAGAAATAAAGAAAATATAATAAATAAATAAAAGAAAAAAAGAAAATAAATAAAGAAAAGAAAATATAAGAAAAGAAAAGAAAATATAAGAAATAAAGAAAATAAAATAAATAAAGAAAATATAAGAAATAAATAAAATAAAAAAATAAAGAAAATATAACATTTACATTTTATCCAAAGCGACTTACACGATGAGCAATTGAGGGTTAAGGGTCTTGCTCAGGGACCCAACAGTGGCAACTTGGTGGTGGCGGTGCTTGAACTGTCAACCTTCTGTTTACTAGTCCAGTACCTTAACCACTGAGCTATCACTGCCCCAAATATAAGAAATAAAGAAAATAAAAGAAAATATAAGAAATAAAGAAAATGAAAGAAATAAAGAAAATATAAAAAATTGAGAAAATTAAGAAAAGAAAAGAAAAAAATATGAAAAAGAAATAAAGAAAATTAAAGAAATGAAGAAAATCAACAAATAAAAAAAGAAAAGAAAAAAAGAAAAAAAGAAAAAAAGAAAAGCATTTTACATTACATTTGCTAAGGTAGGAATTATAATAAAGTAAATAAAAATAAAATCAATTGTGGGTATGTGTGTGTATGTGTGTGTGTGTTTGTGTAGATAACGTGTACATATTTGAGAAAAGTTTGCAAAGCTACAGTACGCATTGCAAGAAAAACAAAAAGAAAAAGTGTGTGTGTGTGTGTGTGTACACATGTTAGAAATCTCCTTTCAAATTCATAGGAATAAATATGCACATGACTTTGCTCCTTTTTGTGGCTATAACAGTCCTTCGGAATGTGCCTGTGTGGATCTGTGCCCATTCAGTCACAAGAGCACTTGTGAGTTTAGGCATGAATGATGGATAAAAACGTCCGGCTTATAATCAGAGTTAATTAATCTCATTTCATTAACCGGTTTATCCTGGTCGGGGTCATTGCAGGGCTTCGGTCACCTCCCATACATAGCCAGTTACGTCTGCGTTGACGCCTGGATGGCTGATAGCACTACTGCAATTCAAACCCAGAGCTAGAATAACAGACCGCTGCATGTGTGAACGTTCTCGCATTTAAAATGAAGTCATGTAGGTAGATTTACCCCTCTACAGTGCTGAACGTTATTAAAAGATTAAACTAAGATTAAGACACTAGTCTAGTTCTTAACCACTAAGTTCTCTCTGCATCCCAGTGGTGGCTTTCCAGTAGGAGAGCGCTTGTGCTAGACTGGCCTGCCTGCCTTATTGACAGACACACTCTCACAACTCCAACCGGCGTTCTCAGTTCCCGGAACACCGTCTAACATGTCAACACTTATTAGGAACTGTTGTGGCTGAAACACACGAATTCAATCATTTGAAGTGGCGTCCCAATACTTTTAAAAGCATCGATGGCTGGAATGGACGAAGCTCTCTCAGGCGTCCGTATATAAAAAATGATTCCTTCTAAAATAATCGTTTTGATCCCGCCGGCGGTTCTGTGAATCTTAAATTAAGAAACAGCACTTTATTTTGACACCCCACACCCTCTCTCACACACACACACACACACACACACACACACACACACACACACACACACACACACCCTCACACACCCTCACACACACACACACACACCCTCACACACACATCAACCGAATTACTCTGCATCTATTAAACATTTCTGGCAACACTACATGGAAGCACCAGCTCTCTGAAAACTGTGTGGCCTGGGGGGAAATACCATCTTACACACACACACACACACACACACACACCACACACACACACACACACACACACACACACACACACACACACACACACACACACACACACACAGGGCATGTCTGAGCGCGTTTATACACAGGGTGTGTGTTCGTGTGTGTCAGCTAGAGGGTTTGGGTTATGGACAAAAGCGTCTGAAGTGGTCGGGACAGAAATACAAGTGTGTGGACGTCCCAGAGAGGCTCTCCACAAGATTTTACAGTGTGTCTGTGGGAATTTGTGCCTTTTCAGACACGCTCACCCAGTTTGCGGAAACAGTTTAGGGAAGGACATTTCCTGTTCCAGCATGACTGTGCTGCCGTGAACAAATCGAGGTCCGTAAACAAACGGTTTGATGAGCGTGATGAAGAGGGAATTCAGTGACCTGCACAAAGCACTGATCTCTACCACTAGCTATTAAATACCTTTCGGGTGGTATCGGAACGTCGACTGTGAGCCAGGCCGTCTCGTCCAGCATCGGTGCCTGACCTCACACACGCTCTCCTGGAATGATTGAACTCTCATGTAAAGTGCTAAAGGTCTATGTGCGCCTTTACAAGCCGATTCCGACTTTGATTCATGCTGGTCAGGGTCGCAGTGGATCTGGAGCCACCGATTCAGCCACCGATGTAATAAATCAGTGATATAAAGGATATTACATGCTGCCAGCATTGCAGCAACAGTTTAGGGAAGGACCTTCCCTGTTCCAGCATGAGCCAACTCTATAAAGAGTCCTGACCTCAGCACCATTTACATCATCATCATCGCCCAGCTGTACACACGTTGTCATAGTTTGACTGGTTGGGCACAAATTCCCACAGACATACTTCAAAGTCTGGTGAGAAGGTTCTTAGAAGAGCGGCTTATATTCTAGCCATAAAGATCACACAGAGGTCACTCTGTTTTAATAGCATTCGCTTTTTAAATGGGACGTCCGACATGCTTATGGTCAGGTGTCCCAATACTTTTGGCCATATAGTGGAGACGAGAAGCTAACACTCACCACATAACTCGCCTCGGTCACTCTGTCCAGCTCTGTTTTGGTCAGGTGAAAGAAGCTTGTTGTTGTGAGGTGGAATTATTCCTACACGCCCTTATTTTTTCCGCTCGTGCTCTTTCCACCAGCACCACCAGCAGCACCAGCAGCAGCATCAGGAATCATTTACATGTTTGCTGGTGTGATAACTTTTCCCAGAACAGATTTTTCCTTTCACCTCAAGTGGGTAGCACTGTCACCTCACAGCAAGAAGGTCCTGGGTTCGATTCCCAGGCGGGGGGTTCCGAGTCCTTTCTGTGTAGAGTTTGTGTGTTCTCTCCCCGTGTCTGTGTGGGTTTCCTCCGGGTGCTCCGGTTTCCAATATATATATATATAAAACATACAGTATATATACAGTGTATCACAAAAGTGAGTACACCCCTCACATTTCTGCAGATATTTAAGTATATCTTTTCATGGGACAACACTGACAAAATGACACTTTGACACAATGAAAAGTAGTCTGTGTGCAGCTTAAATAACATTGTAAATTTATTCTTCCCTCAAAATAACTCAATATACAGCCATTAATGTCTAAACCACCGGCAACAAAAGTGAGTACACCCCTTAGTGAAAGTTCCTGAAGTGTCAATATTTTGTGTGGCCACCATTATTTCCCAGAACTGCCTTAACTCTCCTGGGCATGGAGTTTACCAGAGCTTCACAGGTTGCCACTGGAATGCTTTTCCACTCCTCCATGACGACATCACGGAGCTGGCGGATATTCGAGACTTTGCACTCCTCCACCTTCCGCTTGAGGATGCCCCAAAGATGTTCTATTGGGTTTAGGTCTGGAGACATGCTTGGCCAGTCCATCACCTTTACCCTCAGCCTCTTCAATAAAGCAGTGGTCGTCTTAGAGGTGTGTTTGGGGTCATTATCATGCTGGAACACTGCCCTGCGACCCAGTTTCCGGAGGGAGGGGATCATGCTCTGCTTCAGTATTTCACAGTACATATTGGAGTTCATGTGTCCCTCAATGAAATGTAACTCCCCAACACCTGCTGCACTCATGCAGCCCCAGACCATGGCATTCCCACCACCATGCTTGACTGTAGGCATGACACACTTATCTTTGTACTCCTCACCTGATTGCCGCCACACATGCTTGAGACCATCTGAACCAAACAAATTAATCTTGGTCTCATCAGACCATAGGACATGGTTCCAGTAATCCATGTCCTTTGTTGACATGTCTTCAGCAAACTGTTTGCGGGCTTTCTTGTGTAGAGACTTCAGAAGAGGCTTCCTTCTGGGGTGACAGCCATGCAGACCAATTTGATGTAGTGTGCGGCGTATGGTCTGAGCACTGACAGGCTGACCCCCCGCCTTTTCAATCTCTGCAGCAATGCTGACAGCACTCCTGCGCCTATCTTTCAAAGACAGCAGTTGGATGTGATGCTGAGCACGTGCACTCAGCTTCTTTGGACGACCAACGCGAGGTCTGTTCTGAGTGGACCCTGCTCTTTTAAAACGCTGGATGATCTTGGCCACTGTGCTGCAGCTCAGTTTCAGGGTGTTGGCAATCTTCTTGTAGACTTGGCCATCTTCATGTAGCGCAACAATTCGTCTTTTAAGATCCTCAGAGAGTTCTTTGCCATGAGGTGCCATGTTGGAACTTTCAGTGACCAGTATGAGAGAGTGTGAGAGCTGTACTCCTAAATTGAACACACCTGCTCCCTATGAACACCTGAGACCTAGTAACACTAACAAATCACATGAAATTTTGGAGGGAAAATGACAAGCAGTGCTCAATTTGGACATTTAGGGGTGTAGTCTCTTAGGGGTGTACTCACTTTTGTTGCCGGTGGTTTAGACATTAATGGCTGTATATTGAGTTATTTTGAGGGAAGAATAAATTTACACTGTTATATAAGCTGCACACAGACTACTTTTCATTGTGTCAAAGTGTCATTTTGTCAGTGTTGTCCCATGAAAAGATATACTTAAATATCTGCAGAAATGTGAGGGGTGTACTCACTTTTGTGATACACTGTATATATATAAATTAGGGCTGTCGTTAATCGCGTTAATTAATGCGATTAACGCGTAAAAATTTAATTCGCGATTAAAAAAATTAATCAAGATAAAAATTTTTAATCTAACTATTTTTATTTGGCTGTTTGTACCACATACATGTGTGTCTCTGTGGTAATTAACTGTATTTCAGATGAATTAGGATGTAAAGCGCATGAACTGTCCGATGATAAACTACTTTTAGCGGTTTTCACTTTTTTTACGTGTTGATGAAAAGATGAATGAAACCACGCAAGCTTTGTAACGAGTATTTCCATTGGCTGCTAGAGCTGTCCATCAAAACCGTGTAGCTCCGCCTCCTCCCCCTCCGGTGAGAAGTGAAACTCTGTGTGATGTTTCATCTCTACAGTTTATTCAGGTTATTCTATCACATGGTTATAAACATGATTTATATTTGTGATGTTTGTAGTTTTCTAAAAACACATTTGTATCTGATATTTATATGGACTAAGCGTTTACATGGACTGTTTTAATTAACACTTTTTTTATATAGCTACAGTCAATTACTTATAGATAATGTCTGCTAACTTGACTGTTTCAGGTATTTATAGATGTTTAAATGGTAATTTAGAACAATATTTCCCAGTATTCTTTCTGCACAAACACAGTATTAAAGGGTTTTCTTAATAGATCTATGAAATAATCATATCTGTGTTTTGATGCTTTATTGATGCCTTATATTAGATCAAAACATTATGGTTGGTGCACCTGTTTTCAGTGTCAGGGTCATGAAGAGGAAAAGATCCTCACTTTTGTCAGATAATGTGCTTTCTACAATGAATTTAGATTTAATAATTCTATCATATTTTATGAATGTTTTATTGGTAAACACGTTCTTGCAATAACAATGTGCATAACTGTTCAAATTTTGCTTAATTATTAGTTTGCGATTAATTGAGATGAATACATATATATTTGGGCTGTCACACGATTAAAAAATTTTATCGAGATTAATCGTGATTAATTTTGTTCTTTAATCTCGATTAATCTCGAACATTTTTGATCGTGTGACAGCCCTAATATAACGATATAAATATATAAAATGAATATAAGGTAAATGATATGATTTTAACATTAGGGCGACAGTTTAGAGCTCCAGTTATCTACACAGAGCCCTGGTGAGGACTCAACCCAACTCAACCCTTCTGGGATGAATTCAACTTCAAAATCTATGAGCTGGACCTTCACTTCTCTTCACTTCTTTTCACGTCTCTTTTCTTCACTTCACTTCTTTTCACTTCTCTTTACTTCTTTTCTCTTCTTTTCTCTTCACTTATTTTCTCTTCTCTTCCCTGTACTTCTTTTCACTTCTCTTTACTTCTTTTCTTTTCTCTTAACTTCTTTTCTCTTTACTTCTCTTTTCTCTTCTCTTCACTTCTCTTTACTTCTTTACTCTTCTCTTAACTTCTTTTCTCTTTACTTCTCTTCTCTTCTCTTTTTTCTCTTCACTTCTTTTCTCTTCTCTTTACTTTTCACTTCTCTTTACTTCTTTTCTCTTCTCTTCTCTTCTCTTTACTTCTTTTCACTTCTCTTTACTTCTTTTCTCTTCTCTCCTATTCTCTTTACTTCTTTTCTCTTTACTTCTCTTCTCTTCTCTTTACTTCTTTTCTCTTCTCTGCTATTCTCTTTACTTCTTTTCTCTTTACTTCTTTTCTTTTCACTTCACTTCTTTTCTCTTCTCTTCTCTTCTCCTCTCTTTACGTCTTTTCTCTTCTCTTCTCTTTATTTCTTTTCACTTCTCTTTACCTCTTTTCTTTTTACTTCTCTTCTCTTCACTTCTTTTCTCTTCTCTTTACTTCTTTGCTCTTCTCTTCACTTCTTTTCTCTTCTCTGCTATTCCCTTTACTTCTCTTCTCTTCTCTTTACTTCTTTTACTTCTCTTTACTTCTTTTCTCTTCTCTTCTCTTCAATTGTTTTCTTTTCTCTTCTCTTTACTTCTTTTCTCTTCTCTTTACTTTTCACTTCTCTTTACTTCTTTTCTCTTCTCTTCTCCTCTTCTTTTCTCTTTACTTCTTTTTCTTTACTTCTCTTCTTTTCTCTTTACTTCTCTTCTTTTCTCTTCTCTGCTCTTCACTTCTTTTCTCTTACTTCTCTTCTCTTCTTTTCTCTTCACTTCTTTTTTCTTCTCTTCTCCTCTCTTTACTTCTTTTCTCTTCTCTTCCCTTCTCTTCTTTACGTCTTTTCTCTTCTCTTTACTTCTTTTCTCTTTACTTCTTTTCTCTTCTCTTCTTTATGTCTTTTCTCTTCTCTTCTCTTTACTTCTTTTGTCTTTATTTCTTTTCTCTTCTCTTTACTTCTTTTCTCTTCTCTTCTCTTTACTTCTTTTCTTTTCTTTTCTCTTCTCTTTATTTCTTTTCTCTTCTCTACTTCTTTTCACTTCTCTTTACTTCTTTTCACTTCTCTTTACCTATTTTCTTTTTACTTCTCTTCTCTTCAATTCTTTTCTCTTCTCTTCTTTTCACTTCTTTTTACTTCTTTTATTAAGAAATTATCATCTATTCTCATCTCTTTTTTCTCTTCACTTCACTTCTTTTCTCTTCTCTTTACTTTTCACTTCTCTTTACTTCTTTTCACTTCTCTTTACTTCTTTTCTCTTCTCTGCTATTCTCTTTACTTCTTTTCTCTTTACTTCTCTTCTTTTCTCTTCTCTTTTCTTTACTTCTTTTCACTTCACTTTTCTCTTCTTTTCTCCTCTCTTTACGTCTTTTCTCTTCTCTTCTCTTTATTTCTTTTCACTTCTCTTTACCTCTTTTCTTTTTACTTCTCTTCTCTTCACTTCCTTTCTCTTCTCTTCTCTTTACTTCTTTTCACTTCTCTTTACTTCTTTGCTCTTCTCTTCACTTCTCTTCACTTCTTTTCTCTTCTCTTCTCTTTACTTCTTTTCTCTTCTCTGCTATTCCCTTTACTTCTCTTCTCTTCTCTTTACTTATTTTCACTTCTCTTTACTTCTTTTCTCTTCTCTGCTATTCTCTTTACTTCTTTTCTCTTTACTTTTCTTTTCTCTTCTCTTTTCTTTACTTCTTTTTACTTCACTTCTTTTCTCTTCTCTTCTCTTCTCTTCTCTTCTCTTCTCTTTACTTCTTTTCTCTTCTCTGCTATTCCCTTTACTTCTCTTCTCTTCTCTTTACTTCTTTTAACTTCACTTTACTTCTTTTCTCTTCTCTTCTCTTTACTTCTTTTCTCTTCTCTTCTCTTTACTTCTTTTCTCTTCTCTTCTCTTCTCTTCTCTTTACTTCTCTTATCTCTTTTTTCTCTTCACTTCTTTTATCTTCTTTTTACTTTTCACTTCTCTTTACTTCTTTTCTCTTCTCTTCTTTTCTCTTTACTTCTTTATACTTCTTTTCTCTTCTTTGCTATTCTCTTTACTTCTTTTTCTTTACTTCTCTTCTTTTCTTTTCTCTGCTCTTTACTTCTTTTCTCTTACTTCCCTTCTCTTCTTTATGTTTTTTCTCTTCTCTTTACTTCTTTTCTCTTTACTTCTTTTCTCTTCTCTTCTTTACGTCTTTTCTCTTCTCTTTAATTCTTTTCTCTTTATTTCTTTTCTCTTCTCTTTACTTCTTTTCTCTTCTCTTCTCTTTACTTCTTTTCTCTTACTTCTCTTCTCTTCTTTTCTCTTCACTTCTTTTCTCTTCTCTTCTCCTCTCTTTACTTATTTTCTCTTCTCTTCTCTTCTTTACGTTTTTTCTCTTCTGTTTACTTTTCTCTTTACTTCTTTTCTCTTTTCTACTTTACGTCTTTTCACTTCTCTTCTCTTTACTTCTTTTCTCTTTACTTCTTTTCTCTTCTCTTTTCTTCACTTCACTTCTTTTCTCTACTCTTCACTTCTTTTCTCTTCCCTTCTCTCCCAACATCAGTGCCTGACTGACCTCACTGAGTATCTGATCCATGTTGAAAGGCTTCCCAGAAGAAGTGAATAATATTTCAGCTACAAGGAAAAGAGGGAGCGATTGCACAAGGTACTGTTTGTTGTTTGATTGCGCACCATACTGGTTTCCACACTTTTTTAACTCTATTTATTAAGAATTGAAAAACAAACTCCATCACTTTTCTACATCGTCACCCTCCGATGCGTTTAGATCAGGATGTCCGACAAGCTCACGGTCAGATGTCCGAATACTTTTGACCATTTAGTGTAAGTTCTTTTTGGCTAGTAATTTGAAATAAAAGCCCCGATTAGGAAAAAGGAAACAGCAGAAGATGAGAGTAAATAAAAGAGAAGCTGATGTTTATCTTCCGTCTGATTGGGTTAATGCATTCTGAAGCCTGAGGACTTTTAAGCGTCGGGACTTTAAACTTTTAAAGACTTTAAAAGACTGATGGACGTGGTGATCTGGTTTATTTCAGCCGTGAGCGGTTCAGAAACCAAACACTTTAATGTACCGGCATGATTTACCGAACAGGATTAAGATCTTCTACACGGAGATTAATGGATGTAAGCAGAACTAATAAATCACACATTAGTTTAACACAATGAGTTATATAAACTATAAACAATACAGACTGACCGCTGTGTGATCTTTTTAACTATAATAGCCTCTCGTGTGAAGCCTTTCTTACAAATATTTAAAGTATGTGTGTGGGAATTTGTGCCCTTTCAGTCAAAAGAGCACTTGTAGGGCTGGGCACTGACGCTAATGCTCCAGTTAAATCTAAAGTTGTTTGGTGGGACTGAGGTCAGGACTCGAGTTTTTCTCATAAATTTATAGAGCTTGCTTATGCTAGAACGAATAAGCGACTTCCCTAAACTGTTGCTGCAAAGCTGGAAGCAAGTAACATCCATTATTTAATTGTGTTGTGGCTAAAGCACATAAATTCCATTCATTTAAACGGTTGTCCACATAATTTTGCCATGAAGTGTATTAAAGTCTTTTTTACCCCAGACGTCCAGTCGTGTCCACTTTCCTCATCTTCGACACATCCATGTACGCCGATCGCTTCTTTTCACCTGCCAAGGGGCGGGGTCTCACAGTAAATAGCCACGCACTGCCATCGGTGATCAGCCGCCCCCTGTGCAGGTGTCTGGACCGGTCAGCAGAGGACGTAACTGCCCAGCGACGAGAAACCCTGGCTGCGTCCGAAATCGCATACTTACATTACAGTACGTATTAGATTGGAGGCAGAGCGCAGTAATTGGCCGGTAAAGCAGTAACAGCTCTTTCAGTACGCAAGCGTGCAGTACGCACGCAACCTCAGACGTACGACGTCCGCCATCTTACCAACGTCACATGATGATAGATTATTAGACCGCAGTGTGCTGTGCCAATGCAGTAGGTCATCCGGGTACCTTCCGTGTACTGTTTAATGAATACTACGTGTTCATACACACGACCCGCTCTCACGTACTGCTTTAATGTACTGTTCAGTATGGAAGTGTGCGATTTCGGACGTAGCCATAGCCCCGTCCCTTACAGACACACATCCAATCATGTGTCTTTGTAGGCGCTCTGCCATGCCATATTCATGGACTGAACACTGGGGGTGACTAAATCTACTAATATTAAACACACACACTAAACACTAATCAGAAATATTAAATAGGGGCAGCTGTAGCCTAGAGGTTAAGGTACTGGGCTAGTAAACAAAAGGTTGCTGCCCCATCACTGCCAGGTTGTCACTGTTGGACCCTTGAGCAAGGCCCTTAACCGTCAATTGCTTAGACAATATACTGTCACAGTACTGTAAGTCACTTTGAATAAAAGTGTCTGCTAAATGCTGAAAATGTAAACACACACACTAAACATATACTAAATGAAAACTTAGAGGCGCCATCTAGCGGGCGTAAGTGGTCTTCAAACGCTGTGTAAGGACCCTGATTAGCAGATAGAGAGACGTCTGTGCAAAGTGCATGGGTGAAAAAGAAAGGGTTCAGCTAAGGGCTGCGCGAGGGTCGGAGAAGATGTGAGCAGCGGTATATCCACCTCGACCTCAATCAGGGATCCACCAGCAGTGGAAGACAATCTGACTACGCTAAACTGGGAGAAAATGCATCAATAAAATAGAAAAAACGTATTATTATTGCTATTAATATCAGTCTTGCTATTACAGTCGACCCTTGAGTTACGAACGGTTTACCATACGAACATTTCGGGTTACGAACGATCTTTTTCAACTTAACGTACCAACACATTTCGGATTACGCACCGAAATTCGCGAAACACGTGACGTCACGAACAAGTTCACTCCGACCGTCTCTCTCTCTCTCTCTCCCTCTCTCTCTCTCTATATATATATATACAGTGAGCGAACATTCAGACAGCGGATGGTGTTTTTTCAGTGTTTTCTTTATATTTTCTAAAATTCAATATTAAAATGTCCTCAAAAGAAGATTTAGAGGAAGCGTAGTGGTGAGAAAATGAACAAATCTATTACTATTCGTTGTTGTATAATTACTCCTGCCAGTAGGTGTCACTGTGTATCAGACAGAGGGGACAGTGAGTGAGAGAGAAGAAGGAACTCGGCTCAGTAAAGTATTCTTTCTTTCGTGCAATTACACCTACAAAATACAACATTACTGAAATAAAGAAGGAAATAATAGAGAAATATGAGAGTTATTGTTGTTTCTGGTAGATACATTTTATATAAGAAGAAGGAAATGTATTATGGTGTATGGTACTGCACACGTACTGTACTGAAATGTGGTGTGTGTTTATGTACTGTACAGTACTACTGTTTATTATTGTTTATTACAGTAATGTATATTCTATAATTTAAGATTTAAGGAAAATATACTTGTATTTATAACAAAAAAGAGGTTAGGTAAGGGTTTGGAGGTCTGGCACAGATTAATTCTATTTACATTATTTCTTATGGGAAAAATCGGTTTAACTAACAAACATTTTGACTTAAGAACAAACAGCCCTTCAGAACCAATTACATTCGTAAGTCAAGGGTCTACTGTATTTGCAATGGTATTATTACTTTCATCATAATTTTGATATTGTTATTAATATTAAATATTTTTAGATTAGTAAAATCCGTGTAATTATTATTATTTTAATGTTGTACCGAAGCTGTATTTGAGCTGTAACACCTACACCGTACCAAGTGTTTTACTGTTCTGTTCTGTACCGCCACCCAGTGGCCAAAACAACAAAGTGCATGTCTCATTAAACACCTTTAAAAACTGTTCGTTCTTTGATTTTGATTTTAACCCTTTGATGCACAACCTGGGTCAAAAGTGACCCAACTGAGTTTTTATTTTCTATATGTTTGCAATAAATTAATTTCGTTATTCAAGCTTCCATGAATTTTTCAATTAACTTGTTTTTGATCATCACAAATCCTTATTTCAGTTTTATATTTTTTCTTTTTTAATAAAAATCATTTTTGTATCACTACCCTCCTAATGCACAACATGGGTCAAAAATGACCCTTATGTATTTACTATGGAATTTGACAGGAACTGCTGACATTTGTAAGTGTTTGTAGTCAAAAACATATTTACTGATCTTTTGAAAGACAACCAAAGATTCGGCTCTTGAATCTTGAATATGTCCAATATTATTTGCTTGCTAGCTGTTTACATATTCTAGTATAGATAGCTTTTATTAGCTAAGACAGCAAATACATGAATAACTGACAAATGTGCATATGAAAATATTCTTGAATGGATGAATATGGGTCATTTTTGACCCATGTTGTGCATTAGAAGGGGTTTGCTTAGCTTGTGCATCAAAGGGTTAAACATGTTTTTATGTGTTTATTCACCTTTAATTTCTTACTTACTACTTTAAGTTCATTTAATAAAGTATAAAGACGTGAATGCAAATTTAACTTCACAGTAAAAACACACAAAATCAACGCTTGTTCATCGCCGCCCGGAGGGTTTTTATTTTTATTATTTTTTTATTTTTATTAAAGTTGCGTTTAGTAATTTAATGAAAATAAAAACGAGAATCATTCTGTTAGAATAAATCACAGCTGTATAAAAGAGTTCTCTTCTGTAACGATATATACACACAGTCTGGTCTGCAGTAGTGCTGAACATACAGAGGTGATGAATACATGGATCAGCCTGAGCGCTCGGGGTGTGTGTGTGTGTGTGTGCGTGTGTGTGCTTAGTAGATTTCACATGATTGTGTTATGACTACACTTTTTACCTTTGATCAGTAGAGCTACATTTCATATAAGCGTCCCCTCCTGCACCCTCAACACCCCACCCCCTAAAAAAAAAAAAAAATACACAAAATAACAGAGCTAGCCATCAGCAGTTTGAGACTGTAGGATTAGCATTAGCATCCAGGCTAATGATGGAATGAACGAACGAACGTTCTAAAAGAAAACGTTCCACAGTTTTAAACAATCGTGCTGAATACAGGAATGTAAACAAAACGTATAGAGTGTATAGAATGCACATCATACATAATCTGTATGTATAATTTATAGTGTATCTGGGAATGAATAAATAAATAAATAAATGGTTTGGATGAGCCTGGCTTACAATCACAACGTTCCGATTCATCCCAGCAGTGTTTGTGTGAGATTTAATGTACTTAGACTGCAATAACAAACGACAAGCTGGTGGTGGGGTGTCCACATACTTCTGACCACCTATAAACAATAACACAGTAACAAAAGGAATGAGTTTATAAAATATTATTGCTCTGTGATCCGGTGACAGTAGTGTTAGGATTCTGTTCAAGCAGCTGCCGTTATCAAACACTCACGAAAATGTCAGGAGGTGGAGAAACTGAACTGGAGAACCTGAGGTGAAGAAATTGAGGCAAAACTGAATTGGAGAAACTTGAGTTTGAGACATGGAGATAAAGGAATGGAGATGGAAAAATGGAGATACAATTTTGATAGAGAAACAGAGCTAAAATTGAGATGGAGAAACTAAATTTGAGAAACTGGGATGGAGATATGGAGATGGGTAAACTGAACCGAAGAAATTGAGATAAAGGAGTGGAGGTGGAGAAACTAAATTTGAGAAATGAAGATGAAGAAATAAATACTGAGAAATGGAGTTGGAGAAACAGATGAAGAAACTGAATTGGAGAAATTGGGATGGAGAAATAGAGATGAAACTAAGTTTGAGAAATTGAATTGGGAAAATGGCATTTGAGAAATAGAGATAAAGGAATTGAGTTGAAGAAACTGAGGTGGAGAAATAGAGTTTGAAATGGAGACAAAGGAGTGGAGGGGGAGAAACTAAATTTAAGAAACTGAATCTGAGAAACTGAATTGAAGGTGGGGAAACTGAGTTTGAGCAATGAAGATGAAGAGAGAGATGGAGAAGTTGGGATGGAGAAATATAGATGGAGAAACGGAGTTTGAGAAATGGAGATAAATGAATGGAGATGAAATGGACATTGAAAAACTGAGTTTAAGAAATGAATTGGAGAAATAAAATCAAGGGAACTGAGTTTGAGGAATGGAGATGGAGAAATAGAGCTGAAGGAATGGAGTTGGAGAAATGGGGTGGGAGAAATGAAGATGGACAAATGGACATGAAATTGATATGGAGAAATTGAGTTTGAGATATGGAAATGGAAAATGGAATTGAAGATGGAGAAATGGAGATAAATAAACTGAATTGGAGTTGGAGGTGGAGAATATACATTTAAGAAACTGAGTTTGAGCAACAAAGATAGAGAGATATAGTTATAGATATAGTTTTATAAAACGGATAGTTCCGGTCCTAAAATCTGATTGGCTGAGACGCGTTCGAAGCCGTTGTAAAATCCCCGATAAACGCACACCTAGGACCACCTCACATCATTCCATATTAATACGCCACTGAATACAAAAGTTAATGTTATTTTCGCCCTCATGTTGCCTAGCAACACTGTTAATCGAACTATTTTGCGTCGCGGAAGAATGCTTTATTGTAAGTTTATACACGATAAATACATTTATGAATTAAACATTGTTGTATTTATTATATTTTATGTTGACCCCCGTTTTATAAAAGCAATAAGCCACTCGAGACCGTGCGTTACTGTTATGATTTTAGCACGGGGAAAGAAGTTTTAGGCACTCCGCTTCGCGTCGTGCCAAAAACGTCATCCCCGTGCTAAAATCACAGCAACGTACGGCCTCTCGTGGCTTATTGCTTTATTATGGAAGGTTTATTTTAACAGAGAGAGACAGAATATCAACAAAAAATCCAGAAAAAAAACATTAAATAAAAGTTATAAATTAATTTGTATTTAATTAAGGGAAATAAGTATTTGATCCCCTACCAACCAGCAAGAATTCTGACCCCCACAGACCGGTTATGTGCCCATGAGGCTCACAAATTAGTCCTGTCCCTGTATAAAAGACTCCTGTCACAGAATCAGTTTCTTCCGTTCAAGTCTCTCGACCACCATGGGCAAGACCAAAGAGCTATCAAAGGACGTCAGGGACAAGATTGTAGACCTGCACAAGGCTGGAATGGGCTACAAGACCATCAGCAAGAAGCTTGGTGAGAAAGAGACCACTGTTGGTGCGATCATTCGAAAATGGAAGAAATACAAGATCACAGTCAATCACCCTCACTCTGGAGCTCCATGCAAGATCTCACCTGGTGGGGTAAGAATGATTCTGAGAAAGGTGAGGTCAGTCCAGAATTACACGGGAGGAGCTTGTCAATGATCTCAAGGGAGCTGGGAGCACAGTCACCAAGAAAACCATTAGTAACACACTTCGCCGTAATGGATTGAGATCCTGCAGTGCCCGCAAAGTCCATCTGCTCAAGAAGGCTCATGTACAGGCCCGTCTGAAGTTTGCCAATGAACACCTGAATGATTCAGAGAAAGCTTGGGAGAATGTGATATGGTCAGATAAGACCAAAATTGAGCTCTTTGGCATCAACTCCACTCGCCGTGTTTGGAGGCAGAGAAATGCCCGGTGGGGATGGTGTTCTTGGGGTCATATCCAGCATTTCTCTGCTCCCAGCTCCCTTGAGATCATTGACAAGCTCCTCCCGTGTAATTCTGGACTGACCTCACCTTTCTCAGAATCATTCTTACCCCACCAGGTGAGATCTTGCATGGAGCTCCAGAGTGAGGGTGATTGACTGTGATCTTGTATTTCTTCCATTTTCGAATGATCGCACCAACAGTGGTCTCTTTCTCACCAAGCTTCTTGCTGATGGTCTTGTAGCCCATTCCAGCCTTGTGCAGGTCTACAATCTTGTCCCTGACGTCCTTTGATAGCTCTTTGGTCTTGCCCATGGTGATCGAGAGATTTGAACAGAAGAAACTGATTCTGTGACAGGAGTCTTTTATACAGGGACAAGACTAATTTGTGTGCCTCATGGGCACATAACCGGTCTGTGGGGGTCAGAATTCTTGCTGGTTGGTAGGGGATCAAATACTTATTTCCCTTAATTAAATACAAATTAATTTATAACTTTTATTTAATGTTTTTTTTCTGGATCTTTTGTTGATATTCTGTCTCTCTCTGTTAAAATAAACCTTCCATAAAAATTATAGACTGTTCAAGTCTTTGTAAGGGGGTAAACTTACAAAATCAGCAGGGGATCAAATACTTATTTCCCGCACTGTAGATAGAGAAATGGAGATGAAATTGAGATGGAGAAACTAGGATGGAGAAATTGGATCCAGGGAACTGAATTGGAGAAATAGAGATGAAAAAACTTGAGTTTGAGCAATGAAGATGAAGAAACTGAGATGGAGAAATGGAAATAGAAGAAGGAATGGAGCTAGATGGAGAAATGGAGCTAAAGCAATGGAGTTGGAGAAACTGAGATAGAGAAATGGAAATGAAAGAATGGAGTTGGAGAAACTGAGTTGGAGTAACTGAGATAGATGGAGAAATGAAGATGAAATTGAGTTGGAGTAACTGAGATGGATAAATGAAGATGGGTAAACTGAATTGGGAAAAAATTAGATTTACATTTTCGGCATCTAATAGACGCTTTTATCCAAAGCGACTTACAGTACTGTGACAGCGTACAGTCTAAGCAATTGAGGGTTAAGGGCCTTGCTCAAGGGTCCAAAAGCAGCAACCTGGCAGTGATGGGGCTTGAACCAGCAACCTTTGGATTACTAGTCCAGCACCTTAACCACTAGGCTACAGCTGCCCAGATAAAACTGAGACGAAGAAATGGAGCTGAAGGAATTGAGTTAGAGAAACTGAACTGGAGAAATTGGATCCAGGGAACTGAATTGGAGAATTGGAGATGGAAAAACTGAGTTTGAGCAATGAAGATGAAGAAATAGAGATGGAGAAATGGAAATAAAGGAATGGACTTGGAGAAATAGAGATAGAAAAATGAGGATGGAGAAATGGATATGGAGAACCTGAGTTTGAGCGATGAAGATGAAGAAATAGAGATGGAGAAACTGGAATGAAGAAATTTAAATGAACATGAATGGAAGAAATGAAAGTGAGATGGAGAAACTGATATGAAGTTGAAAAAACAGCAAAAAAAAAAACTGAGAGGAAGAAACTGGATTATAGAAATGGGGAAGATGGGGAAATAGAGGTGGAGAAATGGAACTGAATTAATGGAGATGGAGAAATTGAATTTGAGAAATTGAGCTGAAGGAATGGAAACCGAGATGGAGAAAGTCTTTTAAATATCCAGATCCAGATGTGCGCTGACGTCTGTTCCGTTCCCTGTGGTTTAGGACGATGGTGTTGATCTGTCAGAACTTCAGCTGTGTGTCCCTCACAGAGAGGAACGAGCCCCTGATCCCGGGCCGTAAAAATAATCCGTCAGTGTGTTTAGACTGAAACGTCTTCGCTTTTTGTTCACGATCCATTCTAATAAAACTAAAATCTTCTGTAAGCTCTGTACGGAGAACCGAAGGTGGAATAAATGTTTCGTGTTTTTGTATCCGAGCCGAGCAGAGTCACGTACGTTAAAAAGAATAAAAATAATAATAAAATAAACTCCTGTTCGATTCCTAAGACGCTAAAAATGAGGGATTAGTCCGTTACAGTAAAGCAAACTGTGTTTTTTTTAATCAGTCTTTAAGGGTTGATCAGTACAAACACCTGAAGTTGGTGAGTCTGATAATGTCAGTTCAGTAGGACGTAGAGAGACCACACACACACACACACACACACACACACACACACACACACACACACACACACACACACACACACACACACACTATCCTCACCTCCCTCGTTGAACCCATTTCTAATAAATGGACGTCAAAATTTGTGTCCTTTCATTCAAACTGACCTACGTGAACCAAATACAGTTCAAGCAATGGAGGGTTAGGGGCCTCACTCAGGGGCCAAACGTGGCTAGTCCTGTACTGGGCTCAAGACTTCACATGGAAAAGAACTGGACAAGACCAAGACCTTAACATTTCAGCTCTGCTATCAGCCGGCCGGGTGCCTACACAGACGTACGATTGGCTGTGTCTGTAAGGGGCGGGACGATGGCCCTCTGCGTGACTCTCCGTGCGCGATACGGATCTCCGCCTGAACCCACACGTTTTGTGGGGCGCGTGTTTGTTACGGCTCTTTGTGTCTTTGAAGGGCAGCTGTAGCCTAGTGGTTAAGGTACCGGACTGGTAATCAAAAGGTCGCTGGTTCAAGCCCTTGAGCAAGGCCCTTAACCCTCGATTGCTCAGACTGTTTACTGTCACAGTACTGTAAGTCGCTTTGGATAAAAGCGTCCGCTAAATTGGGAGGAATGTAGTGAACGTATTCCGGTCAGGGTCGCAGTGGGACTGGTTTCCCTCAGATGTATAAGACAGATCAGCTAGAACTCCCAGCAACCTTGACCCTAAATCCATCTGAACACCTTTGGGATGAATCGGAACTCCGTCACGAACAATCCAACAAGCTCATACTCGGCTGTCCACATTCTTTGTGAGGATGTCAGTATGGGATCAAAAACGGACCACGATTCAAATCTGGACGTCCTAGAAAACGTAAACGCGCCCTCACGGCTGATGTTTTCACTTTCTTTTAAAAATAAATGGAGATTAAATCAGTAAACATGTTTAAAAATACGTTTTTATAATCTGCTAATATTTATAATTAATCTAATATAGACAATATTTAATCATTGAACTTCTATTTCAAATATTTACTCCTGCTAATATAGCCTGGCCACAATCACTCTCTCACCCATACAATGTACACCCCTCTCGCCCTCTCTCACTCATAACAATGTGTACCTCTCTCGCCCTCTCTCACTAATACAATGTGTACCTCTCTCGCCCTCTCTCACTCATACAATACACACCTCTCTCACCCAATCTCTCAACCATAGTATCTCACTCATACAATGTACACCTCACTCGCCCTCTCTCCCTCTCACTCAATGTACACCTCTCTCGCCCTCTCTCTCACCCATTCAATCCAAACCTCTCTCGCCCTCTCTCTCACCCATTCAATCCATACCTCTATCATCCTCTCTCACTCATACAATGTACACGTCTCTCGCCCTCTCTCTCTCACCTATACAATCCATACCTCTCTCGCCCTCTCTCACCTATACAATCCATACCTCTCTCGCCCTCTCTCTCACCCATTCAATCCATACCTCTATCATCCTCTCTCACTCATACAATGTACACCTCTCTCGCCCTCTCTCTCTCACCTATACAATCCATACCTCTCTCGCCCTCTCTCTCACCCATTCAATCCATACCTCTATCATCCTCTCTCACTCATACAATGTACACCTCTCTCACCCTCTCTCTCACCCATAGTCTAGACCTCGCTCACCCTCTCACTCATACAATGTTCACCTCTCTCACCCAATCTCTCATTCATACAATCTACACTTCTCTCGCCCCTTCCTCTCTCTCACTCATACAATGTACACCTCTCCCGCCCTCTCTCTCTCTCACTCATTCAATCCACACCTCTCTCGCCCTCTCTCACTCATTCATTCAATCCACACCTCTCTCACTCATACAATCTACACCGCTCTCACCCTTTCTCTCTCATACAATGTACACCTCACTCGCCCTCTCTCTCTCACTCATACAATCCATACCTCTCTCACCCATTCAATTCATACCTCTCTCGCCCTCTCTCTCTCACTCATACAATTCATACCTCTCTCGCCCTCTCACTAATTTAATCCACACTCCCCCTCTCTCACACTCACTCTTTTAGAGAAGCATGGAATCCTGCATGGCGAAGGCTTCTTGTCTGTAATGAGCTCCTCCGAACACCGTGGGCATCTGATTCCTGCCAGATGCCCTGTAGTGTGCCATGGTGTCGAACGGCACGGGCAGGAAGCCGGAGTCCTGAGCGGGATGAACGGGCGAGAGCTGAGCTATCTGGAAGCTGGGTGAGCGGGGCACATTGCGCAGTGCCCCCACATCGAACTCACCGCCGTGCCAACCTTCTGCTCTCCACTGTCGGTCATACCGCTGCTCTAAGAGGTGAGCGGGCTGCCTGAGGAGGTACCCGCTCTCGTCCATGCCGTCCGTTCGGACTACAACATCGGCGTCAAGCGCCTGGCGGCGGTAAGTAGCGTAGCTGTTGTTCGGGAACATCTTTTCCGGTGAGCGATTCGAGGGCGTGGAACGTGCCGTGGTGGCGTACGGTCGCTCGTCGTACACGGTGTAAACAGGCGCCATGCTGGGTGGGTAGTGTACAGGTGGGGTGGAGTGGGGGGCAGGAACAAAAGGCATGGGTGGGATTTTGGGGACTCTGAACGTCGGAGCGGAAATGCCACCACTAGGGGGCCTCGTGGGGCTTTCTTGCCCGATGGGTGGCGCCACATATGGCTGAGGAGTGTGAGAAGGTTGGCGCTCGAGGTTCGAAACGTCGGTGAAATCCTGGTCATGCATTGGCACGTTGTCGTACTGCGATGCGTTAGAGCCGCGGTTGGCGCCAGGCACCAACCCCCGAGAACGAGGCCGATGTTGACGACCCTGTTGACTGGCCGACACCTGGATGGCCGCAGAAGGGGGCACGGTGCCGCTCGGGTTCGGCTGACCCTCCATCATGGCCGCCAGCCTACCCTCGGACGGTTTGACCCAGCGTGGGCCGAGGTCTCGCCGCCCGAAGGTACCCGCGTTCAAAGCGTGATTAATCACCAGGTGCGGTTTCTCGATGGCGATGGGCGGAGCTTCCTCGCGTCCCTCGTGTTTCTCTTTCTTTTGCGGCGTCGGCTGTTTCCTCTCACTGGACGATGCTACGGTCGTCTCCGCGGTAACCCTCGGAGCGAGCGGAGCCTCCATGCGCCCGTTAGCAATGTGACCGGCCGATGCCATCGACGGTCGCTCTGGTGGGAGGACGCCCAACGGCTTCTTGGGAAACTCGTCATCTTCAGCTGCGAAGGGAAACAAGCGACAGCCAATCAGAACACAGCAACTTAGAAAAAACATGCCATAAAATTAATAAATACATAAATACAAACATAAGTAAATTAATTCATAAAACTAAGAAAGAAAATAAATACAATAACAAAATACACTAAATAAAAAATATATACTGATTATAAATTTGTTAAAAAAATATTAAAGGTAGTAAATCATTTAATCAAACAAAACATTAAAAATTAAAAATTACAAAAGAGCTTAAAACTAGCAAAATAAAAACATGAATTAAAATAAAAAACTATGAAATAAGCAATAAATAAATAAAATAAGTAATATCCTAATCCTAAATCCTTCCCTTAAACCTTAATTATAGCATCAAAATAAACACATTAAACGTCAAACCATAAATAAATAATAGCCATAACTAGGCAGAAATAATGTCATCCAAAATAAACAATTAATAAAGTAAAACTAGAAATTCAATCAAAAAACCCGAAAGATTAAATAAAAAGTTCATAAAAATATCAACAATAGCAACGACCGTAAAAAATAATTAAAAATAAATACCACAATAAATCACACAAACCAAACCAAACAGTAAAAACTCACCCAGAAACAAAGAATAAAATAAGTAAGAGGAAAACCCACAGCAGTGAAAACGTGAGCTGTCATGCGGCTTAGTCAGCACATTTGTTAGGTTAGTCAGCACATTTACATATCAAATACCACATCAAACACAATAACAAATACCACATCAAACACAATAACAAATACCACATCAAATACAACAGCAAATACCACATCAAATACAACAGCAAATACAACAACACAGCAGCAAATACCACATCAAATACAACAACACAACAGCAAATACCACATCAAATACAACAACACAACAGCAAATACCACATCAAATACGACAACACAGCAGCAAATACCACATCAAATACAACAACACAACAGCAAATACCACATCAAATACGACAACACAGCAGCAAATACCACATCAAATACGACAACACAACAGCAAATACCACATCAAATACAACAACACAGCAGCAAATACCACATCAAATACAACAACACAACAGCAAATACCACATCAAATACGACAACACAGCAGCAAATACCACATCAAATACGACAACACAGCAGCAAATACCACATCAAATACAACAACACAACAGCAAATACCACATAAAATACAACAATACAACAGCAAATACCACATCAAATACAACAACACAGCAGCAAATACCACATCAAATACAACAATACAACAGCAAATACCACATCAAATACAACAACACAACAGCAAATACCATATCAAATACAACAACACAACAGCAAATACCACATCAAATACAACAGCAAATACCATATCAAATACAACAGCAAATACCACATCAAATACAACAACACAACAGCAAATACCACATCAAATACAACAACACAACAGCAAATACCATATCAAATACAACAACACAACAGCAAATACCACATCAAATACAACAACACAACAGCAAATACCACATCAAATACAACAGCAAATACCATATCAAATACAACAACACAACAGCAAATACCATATCAAATACAACAACACAACAGCAAATACCATATCAAATACAACAACACAACAGCAAATACCATATCAAATACAACAACACAACAGCAAATACCACATCAAATACAACAGCAAATACCATATCAAATACAACAACACAACAGCAAATACCATATCAAATACAACACAACAGCAAATACCATATCAAATACAACAGCAAATACCACATCAAATACAACAGCAAATACCATATCAAATACAACAACACAACAGCAAATACCACATCAAATACAACAGCAAATACCCCATCAAATACAACAATACAACAGCAAATACCACATCAAATACAACAACACAACAGCAAATACCACATCAAATACAACAACACAACAGCAAATACCACATCAAATACGACAACACAGCAGCAAATACCACATCAAATACAACAACACAACAGCAAATACCACATCAAATACGACAACACAGCAGCAAATACCACATCAAATACGACAACACAACAGCAAATACCACATCAAATACAACAACACAGCAGCAAATACCACATCAAATACAACAACACAACAGCAAATACCACATCAAATACGACAACACAGCAGCAAATACCACATCAAATACAACAACACAACAGCAAATACCACATAAAATACAACAACACAACAGCAAATACCCCATCAAATACAACAATACAACAGCAAATACCACATCAAATACAACAACACAACAGCAAATACCATATCAAATACAACAACACAACAGCAAATACCACATCAAATACAACAACACAGCAGCAAATACCACATCAAATACAACAATACAACAGCAAATACCACATCAAATACAACAACACAACAGCAAATACCATATCAAATACAACAACACAACAGCAAATACCACATCAAATACAACAGCAAATACCATATCAAATACAACAGCAAATACCACATCAAATACAACAACACAACAGCAAATACCACATCAAATACAACAACACAACAGCAAATACCATATCAAATACAACAACACAACAGCAAATACCACATCAAATACAACAACACAACAGCAAATACCACATCAAATACAACAGCAAATACCATATCAAATACAACAACACAACAGCAAATACCATATCAAATACAACAACACAACAGCAAATACCATATCAAATACAACAACACAACAGCAAATACCATATCAAATACAACAACACAACAGCAAATACCACATCAAATACAACAGCAAATACCATATCAAATACAACAACACAACAGCAAATACCATATCAAATACAACACAACAGCAAATACCATATCAAATACAACAGCAAATACCACATCAAATACAACAGCAAATACCATATCAAATACAACAACACAACAGCAAATACCACATCAAATACAACAGCAAATACCCCATCAAATACAACAATACAACAGCAAATACCACATCAAATACAACAACACAACAGCAAATACCACATCAAATACAACAACACAACAGCAAATACCACATCAAATACAACAGCAAATACCCCATCAAATACAACAATACAACAGCAAATACCACATCAAATACAACAACACAACAGCAAATACCACATCAAATACAACAGCAAATACCATATCAAATACAACAACACAACAGCAAATACCACATCAAATACAACAGCAAATACCACATCAAATACAACAGCAAATACCACATCAAATACAACAGCAAATACCACATCAAATACCACATCAAATACAACAGCAAATACCACATCAAATACAACAGCAAATACCACATCAAATACAACAGCAAATACCACATCAAATACAACAGCAAATACCACATCAAATACAACACAGCAGCAAATACCACATTAGATTAGTTAGGTATATATTAGTAATAACAGTACTAGTACTAAAGGATGAGTAAATAGTAACTATACAGCTGTAACTATAACTATATAAAGATGGTGAAAAAATAACTATAACTATACATATGTATGTATGACGGTTGTGTAAAGTGCGAGTGCAATGATAAATAATTACGACAGTCCAGTGTGTAATCCGAACAGTGCAATGATAAATAATAAATAATAGGTCCAGTGTTTAGTCCAGAATGTCCAGAATGTTGTAAAAAAAACTGTTTTTGAGCCGACTGGTCCGGGCACGTATGCTCCTGTATCTTATCCCAGACGGCAGAAGGTTATACAGTGTGTGGCTGGGGTGGTAGGGGTCCCTGATGATGCTGTGTGCTCTGCGCACACAGCGCTGGTGGTGAAGGTCTACGATGGTGGGGATGGTGGGGATTGTGTTTATATTCACTATTGTCATTTTCAAATCTACATCAATGCAGGTGTTATTGATTCAAAAAGAACAGCAACACAAACACAATTTTTAGACGGAGCTCTATAGTCACTAGTGCTATTTTAGAACATGCCCTGGTCGGTGACCCCTGCCCTAGTGGGTACAGCTTTCGACTGTCAATTGAAGGCTGAGAGTTTAAATCCCAACTCTGTCAGACAGGCACTGTTGAGCCCTTGCACAAGGCCCCAAACCTTGTCTGCTCCAGGGCCGCCGTACAATGGCTGACCATATATATTTGACACATAAAGGCATTCTACTTAAAATACCATAAATTTCAACATGACATCAAATACGACAGTTCATCAGACAATCAGTAATGCACAGCATGTCAGGAGATTTACACACACCACACACACACACACACACACACACACTGTACATATATGACTCCACTTAACATTCACATAACGTTCAGGAAACACGTATCAGCTCTCACACAAGAGAAAAACACACAGAGAACACAGAAGCTTTACGACACAGGACGGACTGCACCATGTGTGACAGACTGACAGATAGACGCCGTTGCCCACCGGTTCTTTTTGACGGAGGGGTTTTTCTCCCCTTTTCCGACTGCGTTTGCGTAGACTGGAGCCGGGATCAGACGGTCGGGGAAAGAACAAGAAGAACCCGAGTCAGAACGAGAAGAGAAAGAGAACGACAGAGGGGATTAGATGAGGAGGAGAGAAGGATAAGCCAATAAGAATAATACGATTCGAGGAGAAGCGTGAGAGTCAGCTGAAAAGGAGGAGATGACATTAAACAGGAGGACATCAGGAGAGAAGGTGAACATGAGGAGGAACAACAATTATAAACAAAGTCTGAATGGGTGGAGAAGTGGACATTACGGATGCAGGGCGTGGTCAGAACATCAGATAGATAAATAAAATAAAGAGTAACAACCTGGCAACCATAAAAAAGTAGATATTTGACCTAAAAGAGGGTTGTATAACAACAACAAGCATAAAAGTATTTAGCCAAACAAGAAAGAAACAAAACAGGTCAGATCAAAGCAGTGAAGAGTGAGATGATGAGGAGAACGAGAGTAGAATGAAGATCAGACTGGCAGATTAGACAGAAATAACGAACAGTATCAGTGATCTGCGGTGTGTGTGTGGTACTGGATTAGTAATCAGAAAGTTGCTGGTTCAAGCCCCACCACTACCAGGTCAACACTGTTGGGCCCTTGAGCAAGGCCCTTAATCCTCAATTGCTTAGATTGAATACTGTCACAACTGTAAATCGCTTTGGATAAGTGTCCACTAAATGTAAAATATGTGTGTGTGTGTGTGTGTGTGTGTGTACATGACTGTGGCATGCATGTGTTCACAAGTGTGTGTTTATGTGTGTGTAAAGATAAGTGTGTATGCATGACAGTGTGAAAGTGTGTGTGTGTGTGTGTGTGTGTGTACACTAGTGTATTCATGTGTGTAAAATGTGAATGTGTGTGTACAAGTGTGTGCACATAAGTATGTGTGTACATAAATGTATGTTTTCATAAATGTGCGCATGTGTGTACATGTGTGTCTACATGAGCATGTGTGTGTACATGACTGTGTGAACATTAGTGTGTACAAGTGTGTGCACATGAGTCTGTATGTGTGAAAATTAGTGTGTGTGTGTGTACAAGTATATGCACATGAGCATGTGTGTACATGACTGTGTGTGTGTGTACAAGTGTGTGCATATGGGTATGTGTGTACATGACTGTGTGTGTGTACAAGTGTGTGCATATGGGTATGTGTGTACATGACTGTGTGTGTGTACAAGTGTGTGCATATGGGTATGTGTGTACATGACTGTGTGTGTGTACAAGTGTGTGCATATGGGTATGTGTGTACATGACTGTGTGTGTGTACAAGTGTGTGCATATGGGTATGTGTGTACATGACTGTGTGTGTGTACAAGTGTGTGCATATGGGTATGTGTGTACATGACTGTGTGTGTGTACAAGTGTGTGCATATGGGTATGTGTGTACATGACTGTGTGTGTGTACAAGTGTGTGTGTGTGTGTACAAGTGTGTGCATATGGGTATGTGTGTACATGACTGTGTGTGTGTACAAGTGTGTGCATATGGGTATGTGTGTACATGACTGTGTGTGAAAGCGTGTGTGTACAAGTGTATGATGTGTGTACATGACATGTGCATATGAGTACGTGTGTGTACATGACTGTGTGTGAAAGCGTGTGAGTATAAGTGTGTGCACATGATAATGTGTGTGTACATGACTGTGTTTGTGTGTGTACATGTGTGTAAAAATGTAAATGTGTGTGTACACATGAATATGTATGTGTGAACAATAGTGTGTGTACAAAGTTGTGCACATGAGTAAGTGTGAGTACACTGTGTGTGAGTGTGCATGTGTGTACACACTTGTGTATTTATGTGTGTGCATGTGTGTTAAATGTGCATGTCTGTGCGTACAAGAGTGTACATGACTGTGTGAAACGGCGTGTACATATGCATGTGTACACAAGTGTGTTTATGTGTGTAAAAAAGTGTGAGTGTGTGCACATAAGTAGTGTGTGTGTGTGCACATGACTGTGTGTATTTTAGGGCTGGAACGATTCCTCGAGTAACTCGAGTAATTCGATTACTAAAAATGATCGATTCAAATTTTTTGCATCGAGGAATCGTTTATCCCATACACCGATACACAGCTCACGGTGTTCCGCACGGACTTTCACTTTTACAACGTGATTGCGCTGTGTGCAGGTGGTTCGCGGCAATTAAAAATTGGACGTTAATAAAAGTACATCTAATATGCATTACAACAGGACTGATTTTGATGGGGGGCTGTGTCTTTAAATATCCGTAAGTTTGGATTTACGTGTGCGCGAGTGTTTTAGCTTCACTGTAATGCGAACAGAACTGAGTGTGATTGACGGTGGAGTTTTAAAACGACATGAACTTCTGAATTGTTTATTTACTAAAGTCAGATGTAACGCTGGTTAAGTATCACAATCTAGGCTCTAAATCGCGGTACTAAACAGAAATACAAGAACATGAAGCAACAAGGATTGTTTATAAAGTTTAACACGTCCAGATCTGAAGCAGTCAGGACCAGCTTTGTGATTTTAAAAAGAATATCCAACAATAACAAAGGACTAAAAAACACATGAGGTGATTAGACTCCAAACAAAAAAGTGTAAAGTTTAAAAACCTGCACATTTTGTTCACATTTGTTTGTTTAATTAGTGAAATAATGTTAATGTTTTTACTCTGCCTACGTCTAATATTCTGATTGTAACATCAAAACAGTAACAGATGATTAGAACTGCACAATTTACTGCTTTTAATAGAGTGGGCAGCTGTAGCCTAGTGCTTAAGGTACTGGACTAGTAATTAGAAGGTTGCTGGCAGCCAGGTTGCTGCTGTTGGGCCCTTGAGCAAGGCCCTTAACCTTCAATTGCTCAGACTGTATACTGTAACTGTATTGTAAATCGCTTTGGATAAAGGCGTCTGCTAAATGCTGAAAATGTAATGTAAATGTAAATAAAGAGATAAAATTAATATTGAGCAGAATTAAGTTCACCTTATTGGTCTGGCCCTCCACAACCTTGGAAAATTTAATTGCCCACCCCTGGTTTATTATGTATATTATGTATTATATGTTTATTATGTATATATTTCTCTTTAAACTGTCCTCTATGCAAGTAATAAATATATATAGTTTGTTTCAAGAGACATGTCGTATTTAATCTTATATGTATTTATTTTTGCTCTTTATTAAATCAAAAGTATTTCTTATCCGATTACTCGATTAATCGCTGGAATAATCGATAGAATACTCGATTACAAAAAGAATCGATAGTTGCAGCCCTAGTGTATTTACATTTACATTTTCTGCATTTAGTAGACGCTTTTATCCAAAGCGACTTACATTTATGAGTGAACACATTTTTTGAGCAATTGAGGATTAAGGGCCTTGCTCAGGGGCCCAACAGTGGCAACCTGGTAGTCGTGGGACTTGAACCGGCAACCTACAGATTACTAGTCCACTACCTTAACCACTGAGCTACCACTGTCCACTACCACTGTGTGTAAAGTGTGTGTGTGTACGTGTACACGTGTGTAAAAAGTGTGAAAGTGTGTGTATGGGTGTGTATACATGAGCATGTACATAAGTGTGCATTTGTACACAAGTGTGTGTTTATACATGAGTGTACATACCTGTTAAAGTGTGTGTACACGAGCGTGTGTGTGAATGTGTACGTGTGTAAAAAAAGTGAATGTCTGTGTGCACATAAATGTGTGTGTGTGAACATTAGTGTGTGTGTGTACAAGTGTGTGCACATAAGTATGTGTGTACATGACTGTGTGTGTATGTGTGCATGTGTACATGTCTGCGAAAGTGTGTGTGTGTGTGTGTGTAAAATGTAAATGTCTGTGTGCACATGAGTATGTGTGTGCATGACTGTGTGCATGTGTACATGTCTGTGTGAAGGTGTGTGTGTGTGTGTGCATGTGTACATGTCTGTGTGAAGGTGTGTGTGTGTGTGTGCATGTGTGCATGTCTGTGTGAACGTGTGTGTGTGTGTGTGTGTGTGCATGTGTACATGTCTGTGTGAAGGTGTGTGTGTGTGTGTGCATGTGTACATGTCTGTGTGAAGGTGTGTGTGTGTGTGTGAAGGTGTGTGTGTGTGTGCATGTGTACATGACTGTGTGAAAGTGTGTGTGTATGTGTGCATGTGTACATGTGTGTGAAGGTGTGTGTGTGTGTACATGTGTGTGAAGGTGTGTGTGTGTGTGTGTGTGTGTACATGTCTGTGTGAAGGTGTGTGTGTATGTGTGTGTGTACATGTGTGTGAAGGTGTGTGTGTGTGTGTGTGTGTATACATGTGTGTGAAGGTGTGTATGTGTGTATGTGTGTGTGTGTACATGTGTGTGAAGGTGTGTGTGTGTGTGTGTGTGTACATGTCTGTGTGAAGGTGTGTGTGTGTGTGTGCATGTGTACATGTCTGTGTGAAGGTGTGTGTGTGTGTGTGTGTGTGCATGTCTGTGTGAACGTGTGTGTGTGCATGTGTACATGTCTGTGTGAACGTGTGTGTGTGAGTGTGACTGTGAAAGTGTGTGTGTGAAATGTAAATGTCTGTGTGCACATAAGTATGTGTGTACATGACTGTGTGAAAGTGTGTGTGTGTGTGTGTGTGTGTGTGTGTACATGTCTGTGTGAAAGTGTGTGTGTGTGTGTACATGTCTGTGTGAAGGTGTGTGTATGTGTGTACATGTCTGTGTGTGAAAGTGTGTGTGTATGTGTGCATGTGTACATGTGTGTGAAGGTGTGTGTGTGTGTGTGTACATGACTGTGAAAGTGTGTGTGTGTGTGCATGTGTACATGTGTGTGAAGGTGTGTGTGTGTGTACATGACTGTGAAAGTGTGTGTGTGAAATGTAAATGTCTGTGTGCACATGAGTATGTGTGTACATGACTGTGTGTGAAAGTGTGTGTGAAAGTGTGTGTGTGTGTGTGTGTGTGCATGTTTACACAAGTTTATGTAAGTGCCTGTACATGTGTGTAAAAGTGTGAATGTGTGTGTGTGTACAGGAGCATGTACATAAATGTGCATGTGTACAAAAGTGTGTGTACATGACTGTGTAAAGGTGTGTGTACACAAGTGTATTTATGTGTGTGTACGCGTGTGTAAAAAAAGTGTGTGTGTGTGTGTGCACATAAGAAGTGTGTGTACATTACTGTGTACATAAGTGTGTGTGTGTGTACATAAGTGTGTGTACATGAGTCAGACTGCTGTTTCTGTTATATTGTCCCCCACCTACAGTATATGAGTGTGTGTGTGTGTGTGTGTGTGTGAGTGCGAGTGTGTGTGTGTGTGTGTGAGTGTGTTGAGTGAGTGTGAGCGCGAGTGCTAGTCACCTGGAGGAGGGAGGTCCAGTTTGGCCCGCCTGAGCTCAGACATGCCGCTCTGCAGCTGCTCGATGACGGAATCGTCCTCGTAGAAGAAATCCTTGGACAGGGTCTCCTGCAGGAACTCCACCAGCTCCTCCATGGAGAGCTTTAGCAGGTTCTCTGCGCAGAAACACACACAAGTTGAGACACGCCCAGTTCCCCATGCACAACATCCACGCCAGCCAGCGGCAAACTACTACGCCTCGCCCAGACAGCAGGGGTCGCTGGTGCAGCCCCCCAACCCCAAAATCCCCCGACTGTATTAACAGTTGGAGCTAAGTGCTGAGCGCTCTGACTTCATCGCTTTTCCGTTGACTGATTTATCCTGGTCAGGGTTGTGGTGGGTCCAGTTCCACGGGCAAACCACAGGAGCAAAGCAGGAACACTCTGGACAGGGCGCCAAGCCATCGCAGGGCTTTGCCCCCTCCAGACATAGTCAGTCATGTTCCACATAGTGGGCAGAGCTTTGGGCTGTGCCATGCTGCCCCTGTTGGGCCCCTGAGCAAGGCCCTTAACCCTTTCAAACAAGCTGGTGTATGTTTATATGACATATAATGCGTTCCATCTGCTCTAGATTATTATTACGCCTGTGTAGATGCCTGGTCGGTCAATAGCACCACTAGAGGGCTACTGTAATCGGCCACCTGAGCGCTGTGCTGTTACCCATAATAATTGGTAAGCCTACTTCTGTAGTCCATTCCTCCAGTGGGTTTTAAATTTTGGGCGTGTCCTACATCAATCTCTAGTGCAATTATTAGTCAACACACACACACACACACACACGCACACACACACACACACACACAGGGGTGCTTTACTTTTGTGGAGCTTGAGGATGGTGTAGGACATGGCTGGAAGAACTCGCTCTCCTTCTAGAATATAGATGTCCCATATTCTCAGGGTCAGTGTAAACGGGGTCTGCAGAACACACACACGCAGAACACACACACACACACACACACACACACACACACACACACACACACACACACACAGTCAGTTCCAAATATATGGCCAAAAGTATTTGGACACCCCTCCTGATGACTGGACAAGGACCTTTCCTGGGTGCAGCCCACCCTACTGAACACCTACGGCATGAATTGGGATGAATTGGGATGTCAATTGTGACAATGTCTGACCTCACAAAGGCCCTTTTAACTAAATGGGCACAAATTCTGACAGACGTGCTCCAAAATATTGTGGTTAGCCTTTTTATATGAGGGAAGGGTATGAGATGTCCAACAAGCTCACTGGCAGGTGTCCACATACTTTTGGCCATATAGTTTATAGTCAACAGTGATCAAAATACAGATAAAGATTAAACTACATCAGTGTTTATATTTTTCATTTATATTCAGTGTATGGTCAAGGTCACAACTACAGCAAGAGAGAGAGCGGTGTGTGTGTGTGTGTGTGAGAGAGAGAGAGAGAGAGAGAGAGAGAGAGAGAGAGAGAGAGAGATTCTTACTCGATCCAGAAAGCACTGGAAGAACCACTTCATGGTGTAGAGACTGGTGTAAACTTCCTGATTGTCCTGTAGAGGGAGCCAAACACAAACACCTTCTGATTCAACACTTCTCAACACCAGTGAAACAGTGCAACACAACATTAATATACAACATTACTACACAACATCTACACAACATCACTACACAACAGTGCAACACAACATTAATATACAACATTACTACACAACATCACTACACAACATCACTACACAACAGTGCTATACAACATTACTACACAACATCACTACACAACAGTGCTATACAACATTACTACACAACAGTGCTACACAACATTAATATACAACATTACTACACAACATCACTACACAACATCACTACACAACAGTGCAACACAACATTACTACACAACATCACTACACAACATCGCTACACAATAATACTACACAGCACTACAAAACAGTGCTACACAGTTATACCACACATCACAACACAAGAGTGCTACACTACATCGCTACACTACATCACTACACAACAATGCTACACTATAGTACTACACAACAGTACTCCATAAAAGTACTACACATCAATACTACACAGGTGCTATATAATAGTACTACACAACATCACTGCAATACAGTGCAACACTACACTACACTGCAATACAGTGCTACACAACATAACTGCAATACAGTGCTACACTTCACTGCAATACAGTGCTACACTACATCACTGCAATACAGTGCTACACAACATAACTGCAATACAGTGCTAGGCAATAATACGACATCACTACACAACATCACTGCAATACAGTGCTACACAACATCACTGCAATACAGTGTTACACAACATCACTGCACAAAAGTGTGACACATCAGTGCAATACAGTGCTACACAACTTCACTGCAATACAGTGCTACACATAAATACGACATCACTACACATAAATACGACATCACTACACAACAGTGTTACACATCACTGCACAAAAGTGCGACACATCAGTGCAATACAGTGCTACACAACTTTACTGCAATACAGTGCTACACAACATCACTGCAATACAGTGCTACACAACTTCACTGCAATACAGTGCTAGACAACATCACTGCAATACAGTGCTACACAACTTCACTGCAATACAGTGCTACACATAAATACGACATCACTACACAACAGTGTTACACAACATCACTGCACAAAAGTGCGACATCAGTGCAATACAGTGCTACACAACATCACTGCACAAAAGTGTGACACATCAGTGCAATACAGTGCTACACAACATCACTGCAATACAGTGCTACACAACATCACTGCAATACAGTGCTACACAACTTCACTGCAATACAGTGCTACACAACATCACTGCAATACAGTGCTACATCACTACACAAAAGTGCCACACAGTGCAATACAGTGCTACACAACATGCTGCAATACAGTGCTACACAACATCACTGCAATACAGTGTTACACAACATCACTGCACAAAAGTGCGACACATCTGTGCAATACAGTGCTACACAACATCACTGCAATACAGTGCTACATCACTACACAAAAGTGCCACACAGTGCAATACAGTGCTACACAACATGCTGCAATACAGTGCTACACAACATCACTGCAATACAGTGTTACACAACATCACTGCACAAAAGTGCGACACATCTGTGCAATACAGTGCTACACAACTTCACTGCAATACAGTGCTAGACAATAATACGACATCACTACACAACAGTTACACAACATCACTGCACAAAAGTGCAACACATCAGTGCAATACAGTGCTACACAACATCACTGCAATACAGTGCTACACAACTTCACTGCAATACAGTGCTAGACAATAATACGACATCACTACACAACAGTGTTACACAACATCACTGCACAAAAGTGCGACACATCTGTGCAATACAGTGCTTCACAACATCACTACACAACAGTGCTACACATCACGTTAATGCTAAATTACATCACTACACAACATCACTACACTGTTGGGTTTAGGATACCCTTCCTGCCCTGTTTTTTAGGAACACCTGATAATATAATTCTTTAATCATCAGTCATGAGGCAAAAACATTGGGACTAAAACTGATACCATTCCCATCAAACACCTGAACACACAATTCATCTCATCTGAGGGATTTTCACCAGGACACAACGATGTCCAAATACTTCTGAGCACTAATTCTGCTTTATGGTATTTCCCTCACACACCTGAATGTGCTGACATGGGGTTTGATAATTAGCTGCATTACAACACACACACACACACACACACACACACAGGCTGTTGATCCTCAGTTAATGATCAATGTCGCCTTTCATCAGTTAATCTGCACATCCATTAGTGATGAGCAGACGTGAATCAGGACTGAAGACCTCCGGCTCGTACTGAGACCGTGTCTTTACACCCCCCCCCCCCCCCCCCCCCAACACACACACACACACACACACACACACATTCGACCAATAATATACAACAGCTGGCACAGTGTGAGAAGGTGTGTGTCTTACTAGATGTTGTCTCAGTTTGGGCATCATCTTCTTTAGGATGCGGTCATGATGCTCTTGAAAGCGAAGCAGCTTTGGAAAACCCGGAATAAAGAACCCTGAACACACACACAAAGCATGATGTGATAATGTGATAGTATGTACTTATGAATTGCCATGTAATGTCATGTAGTGTAGTGTGGTGAGATGGGATGTAGTGTGATGTGCTGCAGTGCAATATGATGTAATATAATGCAGTGTGATGTGCTGCAGTGTGATGTATGGTAATGTAATGCATTAAAATGTGATGCAGTGTGATGTAGTGTGATGCAGTTAGATGTGATAAAGTGTTATGTAGTGTGATGTGATGTACTGTAGTTTGATGCATTATGATGTAATGTATGGTAATGTAATGCAATAAAATTTGATGCAGTGTGTAATGCAGTGAGATGTGATGTAGTTTTATGTAATATGATGCAGTGTGTGATGTAAAATGATGCTGTGTGATGTGATGTAGTGATGTGATGCAGTGTGATTAATTGTAATGTGATGTAGTGTAGTACAATGCAGTGTGGTAGTGTGATGCAGCGTGTGTGATGCAGCAAGATGTGATGCAGTGTGATGTATTTTGATGCAGTGTGATGTGATGCAGTGTGATATAAAATGACGCTGCGTGATGTTATGTAGTGATGTGATGCAGTGTGATATATTGTAATGTGATGTGTAGTACAATGCAGTGTGGTAGTGTGATGCAGCGTGTGTGATGCAGCAAGATGTGATGCAGTGTGATGTATTTTGATGCAGTGTGATGTGATGCAGTGTGATATAAAATGACGCTGTGTGATGTGATGTAGTGATGTGATGCAGTGTAAATGTACGGTAATGTAATGCATCGTAATGTGATGCAGTAGTATGATGCAGTGTGATGCATTGAGATGTAATATGATGCAGTGTGATGTGATGTAGTGTGATGAAGCTTGATGTTATGTAGTGTGATGTAACATGATGAAGCGTAATGTATGGTAATGTATTGCATTGTAATGTGATGCAGTGTGTTATGATGCAATGTGATATAGCGTGATGTAATGTATGGTAATGTGATGTAGTGTGATGTACGGTTATGTGATGCATTGTAATGTGATGCAGTGTGTTGCAGTGTGATGTAATGTATGGTACTGTGATGTAGTGTGATGTACGGTTATGTGATGCATTGTAATGTGATGCAGTGTGTTGCAGTGTGATGTAATGTATGGTACTGTAATGTAGTGTGATGTACGGTTATGTGATGCATTGTAATGTGATGTAGTGTGATGTACGGTTATGTGATGCATTGTAATGTGATGCAGTGTGTTGCAGTGTGAAGTAATGTATGGTAATGTGATGTAGTGTGATGTACGGTTATGTGATGTACGGTTATGTGATGCATTGTAATGTGATGTAGTGTGATGTATGGTTATGTGATGCATTGTAATGTGATGTAGTGTGATGTAATATGACGCAGTGTGATATAGTGTGACGTGATGTATGGTAATGTAATGCATTGTAATGTGATGCAGTGTGTTGCAGTGTGATGTAAGGTATGGTAATGTGATGAAATGTGATGTACGGTTATGTGATGCATTGTAATGTGATGTAGTGTGATGTAATATGACGCAGTGTGATATAGTGTGACGTGATGTATGGTAATGTAATGCATTGTAATGTGATGCAGTGTGTTGCAGTGTGATGTAATGTATGGTACTGTGATGTAGTGTGATGTATTGTAATGTGATGTAGTGTGATGTAATATGACGCAGTGTGATATAGTGTGACGTGATGTATGGTAATGTATTGCATTGTAATGTGATGCAGTGTGTTGCAGTGTGATGTAAGGTATGGTAATGTGATATAGTGTGATGTAAGGTATGGTACTGTGATGTAGTGTGATGTACGGTTATGTGATGCATTGTAATGTGATGTAGTGTGATGTAATATGACGCAGTGTGATATAGTGTGACGTGATGTATGGTAATGTAATGCATTGTAATGTGATGCAGTGTGTTGCAGTGTGATGTAATGTATGGTAATGTGATGTAGTGTGATGTATGGTTATGTGATGCATTGTAATGTGATGCAGTGTGTTGCAGTGTGATGTAATGTATGGTAATGTGATGTAGTGTGATGTACGGTTATGTGATGCATTGTAATGTGATGTAGTGTGATGTAATATGACGCAGTGTGATATAGTGTGACGTGATGTATGGTAATGTGATGTAATGTGATGCAGTACGACAAAGTGTGATGTGATGTAATGTGATGCTGTGTGATGTGATGTAATGTGATGGTACACAGGCGTGTGTTACCGTATTGTATGCAGTGTGATGTACGGTAATGTTATGCAATGCGTTGTATGACAACGTGTGATGTGGTGTGATGTGATGTCATGTGCTACAATGTAATGTGATGCTGTGTGATGCATGGTAATGTGATGCAGGGTAATGTGATGCAGTGTGATATAGTGTGATGTGATGTATGGTAATATGATGTAATGTGATGGTACACAGGCGTGTGTTACCGTGCATGGCGTGTCTCTGTCCAGACAGCAGTTTGACCAAAGCCCAGAATGCGTCTTCTTCATCCATGTAGATCAGGAGGAGAGCCGTGATCTGACTCATACCCTGACAATACCCCACCTCCTACACACACACACACACACACACACACACACACACACACACACACACACACACACACAACAAACGTTTCAGTCACACACACACACACACTGGTAACAAAGCTGAAACTCAATATTTGCAGTTCTAAGTCTAAGTCCTTGGCACCGTCTGTGCCAACACCTGGATACACCTGGAATTCAGGAACTTACCTTATTATACATGGAGTACGCTGTGAGGACGTGAAACAGGGCCTGTTGTCTGCAAACACACACACACACACACACACACACACACACACACACACACAACCAACAATCATCATTAACCAACCAATCAGCAAAAAGCCTAATACAGAGAATACAGACGGTGACAGATCTCTATTTGGCCCAACAAGCTCATGGTCGGGCGTCCAAATACTTTTGGCCATAACGTGTACGCGTGCGAGGTTCACACGGAGCGTCGGGTGTCAGTTTATGATCAGGGTCACGGTGCAGGCAGGTGCCAGTGTTACCCACTTGACGTCGTAGCGGCGCATGAACATGATGTGGTCTCTGTAGGTGCGGTTCACGTCCAGGTCGATCTGCCGGACATCGGGAGACAAACCTTTCGCTCGGACCTTCAATTTCTGCACAGAGACAAAAGATTTACATTTCATTTCATTTTAATTGACCGTTTCACGCTGGTCGGGGTCGCGGTGGGTCAGTGGTTGCGAGACAGGGAGCGCCAATCCATCGCAGAGCTCAGACATAGCCAATCATGCCAACATGTCTCTGGACACGCCCAGCCGGATAACACAGCTGAGTTACAAATCCCAGATCTCAGAGGTGGTGGGGTAGCGTAACAGACCACTATGCCACCCGGGCGCCAGCGAGAAACGTCCCAATAGTGACTAATCACAACTAAATCCAAAACTGGATGCCACGCACCCACCTTCGACACAAGTGCAGCCCCCGATCGCTTCTTTTCACCTCCTGGGCGGCGTCTCACAGAGCGATTAGGAACCCAGTTTTAGCAGTCGCCCCTCCCCTTACAGACACAACCAATCGTAACCAATCGTGACGCTTGCGGCACACAAACTCAGGTCTCAGGTGGCGCAGCGGTAAAACATGCTAGCACTCCAGAGCTGACATTCTGAATACATCGTATCAAATATCAGCTCTGCCATCCGGCTAGAGTGAGTGGCTGCCCATACCCTGTTCATAGGGTAGGACAAGCTGGATAGGGACTCCGCATAACTGAGCGAATTACAACCTCTGCTGGCGGGTCGCTGAACACGATCAGGGTGTGGCGCTCTGTACACAAAGCTGATCCACATATGAACTCGCCTCGTGCAGGTGAAAAGATGCAGTCGGCTACTGTGCACTTGTCAGAGGGGGCGTGTGACAGTCTCGCTCTCCTCAATCCGGACGGGGATCAGCACCAGCGGAGAGGAAGCATAATGCAATTGGGTATAAATTGGACGAGCTACAATTGGGAGAAAATGCATTAAAAAAAAAGTTGGGACAGTGTCGTGTTCGCCACTGGGTCACATCACCTTTTTTTTAATTATACTTTTAAATCATTTGAGATTTAAAACTACTCACTGTTGCAGTTTTGTAAGAGAAAGTTTTGCTTGTTTTGTTATTATGTGTAGCGCCGGGAACCTTATTCTGCCTCTGTCCCAACTTCTTGTTCCTACTTATTTTTATTGGTTTGATAAAAGTTTAACACACGATTTTACATAAAAATTAAAATTTTTACTTTTAAGTGTCTCAACTTTTTCCAGACAGGGGTTTGTCGTTACATCACTGGCCAGGTCGTGCCTCATACCTTATAGTATTCACACTAATGCTTGTGTTCTATCTGTCATGAATGTAATACAGCATGATGCATATTGGAAAACAGCCACTGATGATTCTAACCCAAGTGCTTGATTGAAACCTTTAGCTCTTAAGCAGCGATGAGGGTGAATAGCCGCGATTAGCCTCGCCTTTATTTCCTTCGTAACCGTAATCAAGCATCAGCCATTCTAACCATTCCAACCATTGTAATGGATCTCAAATGGACGGAGGAGTCACACCCACGTGTGGCCGCGCATTTGCGTTCATCATCTGTGCATGTCGTCCTCATTAAAGTCATTAGCATTATTGCATTTTCCACACATGCTCAGTACGTCCATGTGAGGGGTGTTAGAGAGACCTCAGAGTTCGGAGGTGCAAAAACTGAAGCCATGCGATGGATCGCCGCACCGGTTGTGCTCAAGTGTTTACTGGTGGAACTGGACCCACCACAACCCTGACCGGGATAAAGTTGTTAATGAAAACATATGAAATGTGTGTTTGTGACCATTTAGTGTGACATGCAATAACAGAGGCCATCAAAAATACACTTTCACACCAGTGTGTTTGTGTGTGTGTGTGTACGAATGTGTGTGTTAGTGATTATGTAAATGTATGTATGGCAGTGTGTGTCTGTGTGTAACGCATGTGTGTGTATGTGTTAGTGATTATGTAAATGTATGTGTATGCTTTTGTGTCAGTGTGTCTGTGTATGTGTGTATGGATGTGTGTGTGTTAGTGTATATGTGAATGTATGTGTGTGAGTGTGTGTGTGTGTGTGTACGAATGTGTGTGTTAGTGATTATGTAAATGTATGTATGGCAGTGTGTGTCTGTGTGTAACCCATGTGTGTGTATGTGTTAGTGATTATGTAAATGTATGTGTATGTGTGTGTCAGTGTGTGTCTGTGTATGTGTGTGTGTTAGTGATTACATAAATGTATGTGTCTGTGTGTGTGTGTATGTGTAAGTGTTTGTGTGTGTCTATGTGCGTCTGTGTATGTGTGTGTCTGTATATGTGTGTGTCTGTGTCTGTGTATGTGTGTGTGTCTGTATATGTGTGTGTGTCTGTGTGTGTGTGTGTCTGTGTGTGTGTGTCTGTGTGGCAGTGTTTGTATGCTTTTGTGTCAGTGTGTCTGTGTATGTGTGTATGAATGTGTGTGTGTTAGTATATGTAAATGTATGTGTGTGGCAGTGTGTGTATGTGTGTAAGTGTTTGTGTCAGTGTCTGTGAGTACGAAAGTGTGTGTGTACGAAAGTGTGTGTGTGTGTGTTAGTGTATATTGTGGCAGTGTGTGTGTCTGTTTATGTGTGTATGTATGTGTGTGTGTGTTAGTGATTACATAAATGTATGTGTGTGGCAGTGTGTGTGTACGTGTTTGTTGCAGTGTGTCTGTGTGTACTATGTGTGTGTGTGTGTGTGTGTTAGTGATTACGTTAATGTATGTGTGTGGCAGTGTGTGAGTCTGTGTGTGTGTGTGTGTGTACGAAAGTGTGTGTGTATGGGTGTGTGTGTGTTAGTGTATATGTAAATGTATGTGTGTGTCTGTATGAATGTGTGTGCGCGCGTTTGTACGTGTTTGTGTCACTGTGTGTGTGTACGAAAGTGTGTGTGTGTGTATGAAAGTGTGTGTGTATGGGTGTGTGTGTTAGTGTATATGTAAATGTATGTGTGTATGAATGTGTGTGTGTGTGTGTGTATGAAAGTGTGTGTGTATGGGTGTGTGTGTTAGTGTATATGTAAATGTATGTGTGTGTGTTAGTGATTACGTTAATGTACAGTGTATCACAAAAGTGAGTACACCCCTCACATTTCTGCAAATATTTCATTATATCTTTTCATGGGACAACACTATAGACATGAAACTTGGATATAACTTAGAGTAGTCAGTGTACAGCTTGTATAGCAGTGTAGATTTACTGTCTTCTGAAAATAACTCAACACACAGCCATTAATGTCTAAATAGCTGCAACATAAGTGAGTACACCCCACAGTGAACATTGTCCAAATTGTGCCCAAATGTGTCCCCCACAGTCCAAATTGTGCCCAAATGTGTCGTTGTCCCTCCCTGGTGTCATGTGTCAAGGTCCCAGGTGTAAATGGGGAGCAGGGCTGTTAAATTTGGTGTTTTGGGTACAATTCTCTCATACTGGCCACTGGATATTCAACATGGCACCTCATGGCAAAGAACTCTCTGAGGATGTGAGAAATAGAATTGTTGCTCTCCACAAAGATGGCCTGGGCTATAAGAAGATTGCTAACACCCTGAAACTGAGCTACAGCATGGTGGCCAAGGTCATACAGCGGTTTTCCAGGACAGGTTCCACTCGGAACAGGCTTTGCCAGGGTCGACCAAAGAAGTTGAGTCCACGTGTTCGGCGTCATATCCAGAGGTTGGCTTTAAAAAATAGACACATGAGTGCTGCCAGCATTGCTGCAGAGGTTGAAGACGTGGGAGGTCAGCCTGTCAGTGCTCAGACCATACGCCGCACACTGCATCAACTCGGTCTGCATGGTCGTCATCCCAGAAGGAAGCTGACGCACAAGAAAGCCAGCAAACAGTTTGCTGAAGACAAGCAGTCCAAGAACATGGATTACTGTAATGCCCTGTGGTCTGACGAGACCAAGATAAACTTGTTTGGCTCAGATGGTGTCCAGCATGTGTGGCGGCGCCCTGGTGAGAAGTACCAAGACAACTGTATCTTGCCTACAGTCAAGCATGGTGGTGGTAGCATCATGGTCTTGGGCTGCATGAGTGTTGCTGGCACTGGGGAGCTGCAGTTCATTGAGGAAAACATGAATTCCAACATGTACTGTGACATTCTGAAACAGAGCATGATCCCCTCCCTTCGAAAACTGGGCCTCATGGCAGTTTTCCAACAGGATAACGACCCCAAACACAACCTCCAAGATGACAACTGCCTTGCTGAGGAAGCTGAAGGTAAAGATGATGGACTAAACCCAATTGAGCACCTGTGGCGCATCCTCAAGTGGAAGGTGGAGGAGTTCAAGGTGTCTAACATCCACCAGCTCCGTGATGTCATCATGGAGGAGTGGAAGAGGATTCCAGTAGCAACCTGTGCAGCTCTGGTGAATTCCATGCCCAGGAGGGTTAAGGCAGTGCTGGATAATAATGGTGGTCACACAAAATATTGACACTTTGGGCACAATTTGGACATGTTCACTGTGGGGTGTACTCACTTATGTTGCAGCCATTTAGACATTAATGGCTGTGTGTTGAGTTATTTTCAGAAGACAGTAAATCTACACTGCTATACAAATTGTACACTGACTACTCTAAGTTATATCCAAGTTTTATTTCTATAGTGTTGTCCCATGAAAAGATATAATAAAATATTTGCAGAAATGTGAGGGGTGTACTCACTTTTGTGATACACTGTATGTGTGTGGCAGTGTGTGTGTGTATGAATGAATGTGTATATGTGTTTGTGTGCACGTCTGTAAGTATTTGTGTCAGTGTCTGTGTGTATGAAAGTGTGTGTGTGTGTGTTAGTGTATATTGTGGCAGTGTGTGTGTCTGTTTATGTGTGTTTGTGTTAGTGATTACATAAATGTATGTGTGTGTGTACGTGTTTGTGGCAGTGTGTCTGTGTGTACTATGTGTGTGTGTGTACTATGTGTGTGTGTACTATGTGTGTGTGTGTGTTAGTGATTACGTTAATGTATGTGTGTGGCAGTGTGTGTCTGTGTATGTGTGAGTGTTTGTATGTCTGTGTATGTGTGTACGAATGTGTGTGTGTGTATCGCTGTTTGTTAGTGTATTTGTAAATGTATGTATGTGGCAGTGTGTGTCTGTATGTGTGTGTGTCAGTGTGGGTTTGTGTTTATGTGTGCCTGTGTGTGTCCCTGTGTGGATGTACTATAGGTGTGAATGTGTGTGTGTGTGTGTATGTGTCTGAGTGTGTGTGTGTGTTTATACCTCATAGAAGTCCTTCTTCTCCTCCCTTATTTTGGGGACGTCGAGGAGAAGAGCCCAAACTTTACCTCGAAGCTGCAGTGGGATTCCTTTATAGATCCTCCTCACCAGCTGCACACACACACACACACACACACACACACACACACACACACACACACACACACACAGATTTTCAGTGTCCCACTGAACGATAGTGGACAGGACTTATTTTGCTCTCCTGGACTCCCAACACCAAATGGCTATGTGAGAGTAGATGCAGCGATGATGAGACGGCTCCAGTATGGAGAACAAACCTTCTCACTGTTCTTGTACTTGTCCCAGCTTTTGATCATCTTTAACCACTTGTCCGTTCTCTCCAGTTCCAGATGTTTTCTCTGAAAGAAACATCAGGATATGCCGCCATGAATCCACAACATGAATAATAAAACACACACACACACACACACCGGACGCTCCGGCGCAGCGACAAAGCAGCAACCTGTTTTTACTGGTGGTTACTGGTGTTCCAGTCTCTAACACTGGAATGAGATCTTCTCACCAAGACAGTGTATCAATTCATCAATAGTTAACAGTAACATAATAATAAGAATAACAACAATATAATAATAATAATAATAACAATATAATAATAATAATAAATAAAAAATAATGATAATAATAATAATAATAAAAACAACAATAATAAAATATAATAATAATAATAAAAATAATAATAATTATACAAATAATAATAATAATATACTGATAATAATAATAATAAAAATAATTATTAATAATAATAATGATGCAAATAATAATAATTAATAATAATAATAATAAAATTAATAAATACATGTTAAACTAAAAATAAATAAATTAAAAGATTACAATAATATTGATGGTAATAATAACAATAACAAAACAAGTTCATCAATATTAATAATAATAATAATAGAATAAAAAATACATTATAAAAAAAATAAATTATTAAATAATTAAAACAATTATAATATTAAAAATAAACTAATAAATTATTATTAAAATTTTTTTAAAACAAATCAATAAAATAAATTATTACAATAACAATATTATTAAATATTATTACAAACATTTTAAAATAACACTAATAATAAACTATAACTCAATAATGAAAATTACTAAATAAATAAAATGGTAAACATAAAATAATTCTAATAAATAAAATAAAAATTACAGTAACAACGTAAATAAGAACATCTATAATAAAAATATAATTACTACTATAATATTTTTATAATTTATTTACTTAATTTCCTCCTAAACATTTTATTATGAATATCATTTATTTATATTATTTATAATGATAGCAATAATTAATATAAACAATAAAAAAACAAATTATAATCAAATTAAAACAAAATATTATTATTATTATTATTATTATTATTAATACGTATTTTTGCTACTATTAAAACAAAGATAATGATGTGATTACCTTTTCCTCGAAAGGGTCGTAATCTGGAAGCTCATTTTCACTAAACCACACAAACACACACACACACACACACACACACACACACACACACACACACACACACACACACACACACACACACAATTGCAGCATTATTTCATCATTGTCAACAGGAAAAATCCTCTCCAATGTTTCAGCTTTTCTCAGACAGAAGTTTCTAAAAGCTTGAGACGTGTTAAATGATTCATTTAAACTGTAATACAGCTTAAATTCACTAGATAAGAACCTCATTTCCAGAAAAGTTGGGACATTTTGCAAACTGCAATAATAGAAGAATCTGTGATGTGTTAATTTTCTTGAATCTTTATTTAATTTATAAAGTAGAAAGTAAAGGAGAATCAAAAAATGTGTTACACCACCTACCAACCATAATACTGTAAAAAGATACACCGATCAGCTATAACATTAAAACCACCTCCTTGTTTCTACACTCACTGTCCATCTTATCAGCTCCACTTACCATATAGAAGCACTTTGTAGTTCTACAATTACTGACTGTAGTCCATCTGTTTCTCTACATTCTACTTCAATGGTCAGGACCACCACAGAGCAGGTATTATTTAGGTGGTGGATCATTCTCAGCACTGCAGTGACACTGACATGGTGGTGGTGTGTTAGTGTGTGTCGTGCTGGTATGAGTGGATCAGACACAGCAGCGCCGCTGGAGTTTTTAAACACCTCACTGTCACAGCTGGACTGAGAATACTCCACCAATCAAAAATATCCACCCAACAGCGCCCCGTGGGCAGCGTCCTGTGACCACCGATGAAGGTCTAGAAGATGACCGACTCAAACAGCAGCAATAGATGAGCGATCGTCTCTGACTTTACATCTACAGGGTGGACCGACTAGGTAGGAGCGTCTGATAGAGTGGACAGTGAGTGGACACGGTGTTTAAAAACTCCAGCAGCGCTGCTGTGTCTGATCCGCTCATACCAGCACAACACACACTAACACACCACCACCATGTCAGTGTCACTGCAGTGCTGAGAATGATCCACCACCTAAATAATACCTGCTCTGTGGGTGTCCTGACCATTGAAGAACAGGGTGAAAGGGGGCTAACAAAGCATGTAGAGAAACAGATGGACTACAGTCAGTAATTGTAGAACTACAAAGTGCTTCTATATGGTAAGTGGAGCTGATAAAATGGACAGTGAGTGTAGAAACAAGGAGGTGGGTTTAATGTTATGGCTGATCGGTGTATATATAAGCTACAGTGAAGCTGTGGTTTATAATGCTCTGCGGTAACATGGAATGAAGGTGGGACCAGTACAGTGGAAATGGCTCAATTCTCTAGTTCATCTAATCACTGTCATTCCCCGAGCACTTACGGACTAAAAACGGGAAACGATCTGTTCCACAGGAAGTGGGCTCGCTAGATAAATAAGCGTCTCCGTGGCAACGGGTGGCCCGTGACGCCAAGCCGCTCGACCGGGCTAAAAGCGAAAGATCGCCGACGACGACGACACAAACAGGAAACCATCGTTTTCTCATGTCGGTTTTAAGTAACCCCGAGACTCTCTGTACATACAGTGAGGACGCGTCCCGAGCCGAGCTCTCTCTCTACACAGACGCATTTTACTTTGAGAAGAGGGCGCGTCTAAATTCCTAGACAGCGCTGAAGGCAATCCCGGCGTTCAGCGCGGCACGCGGACGGAATGTGGCGCAACCAACGGCGTTCCTATCAAATGTAAATGACGTCTCATCCATGCTTAATGCGTATAAGAGTGCAGCCTGTCATCAGTGTGCTTAGGTAACACAGATAAATGAAGGATGTAGAACGTCTGTGTATTATTTGGTCTCGTACTGGTGGAAGCCGAATCGATCCACGCCTTTGTAGACGTCGAAGTTCACCTCCTCCCATGGCAGCACCGAGCCGCCCTCCACACCCTGAGGAGAAAAGAGACAATAAACATTACCAAGCTTCTACACTCACTGTCCATCTTATCAGCTCCACTTACCATATAGAAGCACTTTGTAGTTCTACAATTACTGACTGTAGTCCATCTGTTTCTCTGCATGCTTTGTTAGCCCCCTTTCACCCTGTTCTTCAATGGTCAGGACCCCCACAGGACCACCACAGAGTAGGTATTATTTGGGTGGTGGATCATTCTCAGCACTGCAGTGACACTGACATGGTGCTGGTATGAGTGGATCAGACACAGCAGCGCTGCTGGAGTTTTTAAACACCTCGCTGTCAACAAGCGCCCCGTGGGCGGCGTCCTGTGACCACTGATGAAGGTCTAGAAGATGACCGACTCAAACAGCAGCAATAGATGAGCGATCGTCTCTGACTTTACATCTACAAGGTGGACCGACTAGGTAGGAGCGTCTGATAGAGTGGACAGTGAGTGGACACGGTGTTTAAAAACTCCAGCAGCGCTGCCGTGTCTGATCCACTCATACCAGCACAACACACACTAACACACCACCACCATGTCAGTGTCACTGCAGTGCTGAGAATGATCCACCACCTAAATAATACCTGCTCTGTGGGGGTCCTGTGGGGGTTAATACTTCAGTATATCCAGAATTCAGCTGCTCGCCTCCTTACTCATACTCGCTCCCGTGATCATATTACACCTGTTCTACAAAAACTTCATTGGCTTCCCGTTGCTCAACGCATTCAATTCAAAATTCTTCTATTCACTCACAAAGCTCTCCATAATCAGGCCCCATCCTACCTCACCGACCTGCTCCATCAGCACATTCCCTCCCGTAGCCTTCGCTCTTCTGAGGCTAACCTACTGTCCATACCCTCTAGGACCAAGCACCGGACCTGGGGTGACAGGGCCTTTTCCATAGCTGCTCCATCTTTATGGAATGCTCTCCCCAAACACCTACGAGATTGTCCTGACCTGTCCAAATTCAAGTCACTTCTCAAAACTCATCTATTCAGAGTGGCATTTAACTTGTAACAACACAAAATAAATGCTTTTATTTTTGCTATTCTTTTTAATAGTTTTTATACTTAGATCACGACAGAAATGTGAAGTCCTAGATCCTAAAACTTGTAAAGTTTTCAGTTTCCTGATTGCATGTAAATCTGTCCTGCTTCTGTCTAATTTTAAGAAATTGTTCTATATTTGTTGTTCTCTCTCATAATTTAGCTAATTTTTAATGAACTGTCTTATGCTGCTCTCTTTGTTTTTATCTTAATTATTCTTGATGTTGATGTACTATTTTGATTTTGTACTATGATTTGTATGGTGTATGTACGTATTTGTTTTGATTATTTGTCTTATGTAAAGCGTCTTTGAGTATCTTGAAAAGCGCTATATAAATAAAATGTATTATTATTATTATTATTATAAGGTATGTAGAGAAACAGATGGACTACAGTCAGTAATTGTAGAACTACAAAGTGCTTCTATATGGTAAGTGGCCCATTGAACCCCATTTGGGATGAACTGGAATGTCAACTGTGAGCCAGTGTCTTAGCGCACAAATAATCTTGACTAGGTAACTCTCTGACATGCACAAATTCTGATATACACTTGAAATACAATAACAACCACTTAGCAACAACCTAGCAACCACCTGGAACACCCTACCAATAGATGTAAAAACCCTAGTAACCACCTAGCAACAGCCTAGAAAACAAGATACTATCACATAATCCCTGCTTTATTATAAGATAGATCACAAACAAATACAAATACGGCGTCAGCTGACGTTAGCTGGCACTGGTTTGAATGGCCCGAGTCTAGTTCTAATGCAATCATCTGTTGGAAAGGAACCCCAGTGGCCCACTAAATCCCATTTGGGATGAACTGGAATGTCAACTGTGAGCCAGTGTCTTAGCGCACAAATAATCTTGACTAGGTAACTCTCAGACACGCCCAAATTCTGATATACACTTGAGATACAATAACAACCACTTAGCAACAAACTAGCAACCACCTGGAACACCCTACCAATAGATGTAAAAACCCTAGTAACCACCTAGCAACAGCCTAAATAGGCAAGATAACTGCTTTAGCCACATAATCTTATTTATATATATATATATATTTTTTTTTAATGAAATTCATCTTCCAAGTTATTATATTTACATTTACATTTTCAGCATTTAGCAGACGCTCTTATCCAGAGCGACTTACAGAAGTGCTTCTATAGTGAACATTTCATTTCTCAAGTTTAGGTAAACAACAGTGGTGTACTTAAAGGATATTCCTTTCACTTAAGTTCTTTTCAGACAGTGAACGGTGATATGACTTCTTTCCTGTGTGAATGCGCTGGTGTTGTTGGAGAACATAATATGCAATAGAATACTTCCCACACTCTTAACAGTGATGTAGTTTCTCTATGTGAATACGCTGATGCCGTTTGAGACTATTTTCATGAGCAAAAATCTTTCCACACTCTGAGCAGTGATACGGTTTCTCTCCTGTGTGAATACGCTGGTGTACTTTAAGGGCACTACTTTGAGTAAAACTCTTTCCACACTCAGTGCAGTTATACGGTTTCTCTCCTGTGTGAACACGCTGGTGTACTTTAAGGGCACTACTTTGAGTAAAACTCTTTCCACACTCTGAACACTGATATGGCTTCTCTCCTGTATGAATGCGCTGGTGTTTTTGAAGGGTACTATTAATACAACTGTTAAAGCGCAACATTAAGATTTTGTGACTAAGGTAATATTTCGTCGCGTGTTTTGTCACATGCAAGTTTAAAAGATATTTAAGATCCAATTAAATTGTTTATGCACACAATAGAGACGATTTAATTGTGTCTGTCAGTGGCTGACCTTAAATGATGCTCTACTGACGGACCGGACACAGATTCCCCACTGACATACTCCGAAAATATGTGGACGGCTTTACCAGGAGAATCCAGACTAACGTCTATAGTGTTGGAATGGAACGTCCAACAAGTTCATAGTCAGGTGTCCACGTACTTTAGGAAAGTCTTAGGGTTTTTGGATGTTTTCTGTGGGTATGTTTTCTATTTGGCCCTTATAAAAGTCCCTCAGGTCTTTATGAGGACCAGATCTGCTGCATCAACACATGAACTATGAGGTACCGCCATCAGTCCAACATCTTATCGATCCCTCAGGCTCACATGCACCTCTGTCCTGATGTTCTGGCTCTCAGATGTACTCAGATGCAGCGAACACACACTCCAGCGTACACACACTCCAGCGTACACACACTCCAGCGTACACACACTCCAGCGTACACACACTCCAGCGTACACACACTCCAGCGCACACACACTCCAGCGTACACACACTCCAGCGTACACACACTCCAGCGTACACACACTCCAGCGCACACACACTCCAGCGTACACACACTCCAGCGTACACACACTCCAGCGTACACACACTCCAGCGTACACACACTCCAGCGTACACACACTCCAGCGCACACACACTCCAGCGTACACACACTCCAGCGTACACACACTGCAGCGTACACACACTCCAGCGTACACACACTCCAGCGTACACACACTCCAGCGTACACACACTCCAGCGTACACACACTCCAGCGCACACACACTCCAGCGTACACACACTCCAGCGTACACACACTCCAGCGTACACACACTCCAGCGAGCACACACTCCAGCGAGCACACACTCCAGCGTACACACACTCCAGCGTACACACACTCCAGCGTACACACACTCCAGCGTACACACACTCCAGCGTACACACACTCCAGCGTACACACACTCCAGCGTACACACACTCCAGCGTACACACACTCCAGCGTACACACACTCCAGCGCACACACTCCAGCGTACACACACTCCAGCGTACACACACTCCAGCGTACACACACTCCAGCGTACACACACTCCAGCGTACACACACTCCAGCGTGCACACACACTCCAGCGCACACACACTCCAGCGTACACACACTCCAGCGTACACACACTCCAGCGAGCACACACTCCAGCGTACACACACTCCAGCGTACACACACTCCAGCGCACACACACTCCAGCGTACACACACTCCAGCGAGCACACACTCCAGCGTACACACACTCCAGCGTACACACCAGACACCAGACATGAGGAAACGATAACAGAAAGACGGAATGAAGACGGTGAGAGATGGACAGATTGAGAAATGAGGATTTAGGGACCTTAAAATAAATGTCAAAAAAAAGAAATGTGCTCCATTTTATCCAGTTAATTATGAGGCTATTTTTAATTATTCTATTTTTGCATTTTTGGGTCACATCTAATTATTCTGAACGCAATCACCGGCTGCTTCTTTTCTCCTGCCAGAGACGGAGTCTCACGGAGAGCAGCATGGCACACGGAGCGTCACGCACTGCTATCCGTGAATCAACCATCTCTCTACAACTGTGGCTGTAAGGAGCCTGGCTAGGTCGACAGCACAACCTGTAATCTGTGGACTGAAGATGTTGGTGGGCTGGCAAAAACTACCCAGCTGACTGAGGAGCGCAGCACGAGAGCTGGTCAGGGTCGCGGGGACGATAAAATATCCGGATTCTTTGATCTCACCTTTTCATATCGGGCTACGATCTCGGCTCGCTCCTCGTCCAACTTCACAGCGGCATCCCGCTCGGCGTCAGACGCTGAGGGAACAAAAACACACACGGTAAAGACCAGAAACAAGCAAACACACACACACACACACACAGTGCAATTTATTTATACACACAAGTACAAACACACACAAACACACACACAATAACAGTGCAATTTATTTATACACACAAGTACACACACACACACAGTGCAATGTATTCATTTATATTTATATATATATATACACACACACACACACACAAACACACACAGTGCAATTTATTCATTTATATATATATACACACAAACACACACAGTGCACGTATTCATTTATACATATATATATACACACACTGCAACTTATTCATTTATATATACACACACAAACACACACACACACACACCTACAGTGCCGTTTATTTATTTACATACACACACACTTACACTGCAATTTATTTATTTGCTTATTTATTTATACACACACTAACACACACTAACACACACTCACTATCATGCACATGCTCACTATCATGCACAAACATGAACACACACACACACACACACACACACACACACACACTGTTGGATGTAATTAAACCAATCACAGGAACTGTAAACAATAAATATTTCCTTTAAACAGATCAGTCACTTATGAAACCATCACGTTTGCATGAATATGTGTGTGTGTGTGTGTGTGTGTGTGTGTGTGTGAAATTCTAACTCTGATGCTTTGTGGATTATTATAAGCCATGTATTCATGTGTGACTTTTAGGACTCACTATTATATGTGCTATGTTTGCACACACACACACACACACTAATGACTGTAAACACAGGAAACATCCCACCTAATGAACACAGTAAACAGTTGCCATGAGTCTGTCTGTGCGTGTGTGTATAAGTGTAGGTGTGTGTGTGTGTGTGTGTGTGTGTGTGTGTGTGTGTGTATAATGAACTCTGCTGGCTAAGCCTCATTAGTCAGAAGGATCCAGCGCTCAGAGGAATCTGAAACCACCTGCAGCCAACAAACGAGAGAGAGAAAAAGGAAAGAACGGAACAATGAATGAAGGAAGCGAGGACGGAGGCGACGAGGGACAATAAAAAAGGAGAATAGAGGTAGAAAATAAAGAGATGAGGAGGGAATGACAGAGGAATAGAGGAATACAGCGATTAAGGACACAAAAAAAGAAGAGAGTGGGACGGAGAGGAACACGGGATGAAGGAAGAAGACAGAGAAGGAGACAGAGAAGGAGATGATAAGGGGTGCAACACTCTCAGATCTGCTGAGATCTGGGGATCCAGGGTTCGAATCTCAGCGGTGCTATCAGCCAAACGTGTATATGGGTGGACATGACTGGGTAATGACCTGTGCACGGGAGAGTCAAAACAGAAGGATTGGCAGTTGTAGACTAGCAGTAAAGGCACCAGAGTAGTAATCAAAAGGTCGCTGGTTCAAGCAGACTTGCCCCCCCCCCCCCCCAACAGTCCAGTCCACCACCAATGTGCACTCCACCACTGCCCGCCTACCACTTAGATTGTGGAACCAAGCATAATACTTTCACTCAAGTTTTATTATTATTTACAAAAACAATACAGATGAACTGTAGAACACAGCTACTTCTTTAAACAGTTTTTGCTATCTGCTTGTTGCTTCACATGGGCTGTGTGTAAGTAACATTGAAATGTAGCCCAATGCTTTGCTTTCCTTAGTTACTTCATAAGCATATACTTGTAAACCATTACTTTTGGACAGTTATTGCAATCACACCACACACCCGACATTGCATTGAAAACAAACTATTGTACAAGAGGTATAGCCCATGGAAACTCCTTCCACCTGAGAATTTTGTCAGAAATGAAAGTAAACTGAAGACATTCTTTGTAAATAAATAAATAAAATCAGTTTTCTATGTACAAACAACAAAAGAACGTTCAAATGTATCATGCATAATGTTTAGACAGTTGCATTTGTTAACTTGTTAAAGGTTGCAGATTTGGCTTTTTGAAGTAGTGTGTCACTGAAAGTCTCTGTGTAACAAACTCATATTGAATAGATGAACCTTGTAACCTCGACGAGTGGTTAACGACACCGTCGGGTTAATATTGGGCTAACTCAACGTCTTAATTTTACCTTTTCAATGTTATCGGCTCAACGGGCGAAAGGGGATTACCATTTGAACAACACATTTTACATCGTTGATAAAATTGGTTGGACTACTGCAACTCCCTCCTGGCAGGAGCTCCCATGTCCACTATTAAACCCTTGCAGCTCATTCAAAATGCAGCTGATCGCCTGGTTTTTAACCAACCCAAACACTGCCACATCACCCCACTGCTGCCACATCATCACCCCACTGCTGCCACATCATCACCCCACATCATCACCCCACTGCTGCGTTCTCTTCACCGGCTTCCTGTAGCTGCACGCATTCAGTTTAAAACACTGACGCTCGCCTACAAAGCCAAAAATGGACCAGCCCCGAGCTACCTTCGTGGTCTAATCAAACCCCGCTCTGTACCACGCAACCTCCGAGCCACCAGTCTCGCTCGACTTGAGCTTCCACCCAGGACTAAAGGAAGACGAGCATCAAGGCTCTTCTCTGTTCTAGCACCCAAGTGGTGGAACGAACTTCCTCTGTCTGTTCGAACATCTGAGTCTCTTGCTGTCTTTAAAAAATGATTAAAAACCTTCATCACCTTTTTACTGAGCACTTAAGCTGACTTGTACTTATTTACTAACATTTTTCTTCCATTTCCAAAAACACTTTGGTTCTAACAGGTTTCAGCAGATTCGTGTTCTTCGACTGTTGTTTACTAAAACTTGAGAAATGAAATGTTTACTATGGAAGCACTTCTGTAAGTCGCTCTGGATAAGAGCGTCTGCTAAATGCAGAAAATGTAAATGTAAAATCTGATAAAAACCTCACGAACAGTTTGTAGCGTCTTTCTCAATAATGCACAAAAAACACGATTTTTCGGCTTGTTATGGCTATCCACAGCAAGAGGGGGTTCGCCACTAGCACGCTGACCCCCCCTCCGCTCTCGGCACTAGCAGCAAGCTGATTGGCTCTTTTTGTTGAAGGGCGGGACTTTATCCCTGAACGGACGCCATGATTCGCGTTGCGAGAAGTCCCATTCATACTGCAGTCGGTGGCGGGTCTCATCATTAATACGGTCTCTGACAGAAGCGCGAAGCTAGGCGAGGCGGGGCGGGGTGGTTGGTTGAAAATGAAGCGCTCCGATTGGCCGAAAGCACTCCGCTTACGCGCAGATCTCTGTGGCTCAGCGGCGGAATCAACTTTAGTGACAACCTGGTGACAACTTGACTGAAACTGGCGAAATGCGAGATCAAACGATATGCGTAGTTTAGAACATGGAATCGTACAAGCGTACTAGGAGGTCAAAATGTTGGCAGGTCTGGTTCAAGCCCCACCACTGCCAGGTTGCTGCTCTTGGGCCCTTGAGCAAGGCCCTTAACCCTCAATTGCTTAGATAATATACTATCACAATACTGTAAGTCGCTTTGGATAAATCTTGATTTCATACACCTGTTAGCAATTTGTGTGGCTCAAAGACATAAAATCAATCATCATAAAGGGTGTCCATATCATTTTGACAATCTCCTTGCAAAGTAAAAGGTCTGCCACAAAACCCTCTGAGAAATGAAATACGTTGTGCCCTCATGAGTGTGTTATTTCCCGTGCCAGCTTCTGATGCCAGCGCAAGTTTCCATGGTGAGGGTTGGCGAGTGTATGAAAGCTGGTTCTGGTCCAGCGCATCTCCAATCAACACTCGCTCTCGTCCTCGCCCACATTCAGGGTTCCAGCATCAGGTCGGGAGCTCACACTGCATGTGTGTGTGTGTGTGTGTGTGTGTAACTGGCCAAAAGTATTCGGACGCTGACCGTGAGCTTGTCGGACGTCCCGTTTCGAAAACAGACCGACCTCCGTGTGATCTTTTCATACAGAAGCTTCTCACAAGACTTTGAAGTAGACGACGGCATTTGTATGGCTGGGCACCGATGTTGGTCAAGAAAGTCTCGGTTGATGTTCCGGTTCATCCCAGAGCTGTTCATTTTCTGGTTCTGGTCCACCGCATCTCCAATCAACTCTCGCTCTCGCCCACATTCAGGGTTCCAGCATCAAGCCGGGAGCTCACACTTCGTGTGTGTGTGTGTGTGTGTGTGTGTGTGTGTGAAAACACTCAATGGTCAAGAACATGCACCCGCCACACAGTGCGACCCACCGAGCCAACGTTCCGCCCGACCATAATTTTGCCGTGGCTTGACGCATTAGTCTTTAGTATTGGCGCACTCAGTTACCCGAGTCATCTTGGACGTTCTGACTAAACGATTGCTGACTGAATTGCCGTAGGATCGCTAGGACGCCTCATAACGCAGATTAACCAGTAAACGTGAGGCGCTCGAACGCTGCACGGATGAAAAACGTTAAATCGCTAAACACAAACCTTACAAAGGAACAGACTGAAAACCCACCGAGAACCAAGAGGAGATCTGAGACACGTTAGGGATGTGGGACGTGGCGTCTCGGCGAGAACTGAACCTCTATTGTTCGGTCCGGCACTCGGACTCGAGAGCGTCCAGACTTTTAATGCACTTTCATACAAAGACTGACAGTGTCTGACACCGGCTAACAAAAGATCCACACACGACGTTCAGAAGTCAGGCGGCGAGATGAACCCTAGAAACAGTAACTGGCCGAAAGTATTCGGACACTGACCGTGAGCTTGTCGGACGTCCCGTTTCGACCTCTGTGTGATCTTTTCATACAGAAGCTTCTCACAACATTTTGAAGAACAGTTGTATGGCTGGGCACCGATGTTGGTCAAGAAAGTCTCAGTTGATGTTCCGGATCATCCCAGAGCTGTTCAGTGGACCTGAGTTTTTCTTCATGTCTTTATAGAGCTCGCTCATGCTGGAACAGGAAAGGACCTTCCCTAAACTGTGCATGCTGGTACAGCACATATATTACCCTCCAAGAATGTGTGCTGCTGTTACAGATGTTTGCTTTTATCCACTGGTGATAAGATGACATTCTCTTTCCTCTACAGCTGTTTTATTTCTGCATTTTCTCCCTTTTTCTCCCAATTTAGTCATAGCCTCTTCCTCTGCTGGGGACCCTGCCTTACACACTCTCCCTCTGTTGCATGTGCGGTCCACCATTTACATTTTCGGCATTTAGCAGACGCCTTAATCCAAAGCGACTTACATTACAGTTACAGTCTACAGTCTGAGCAATTGAGGGTTAAGGGCCTTGCTCAAGGGCCCAACAGCAGTAACCTGGCAGTGGTGGGGTTAGAACCAGTGACCTTCTGATTACTAGTCCAGTACCTTAACCACTAGGCTACAACGTGTCCTTCTTATTCGCCTGTACTTCGTGTGAGGTCGGTCTTGCGCATGGAGAGTCACGCTCTGATCTCCATGCTCCTCCACTTCTGTACAGGCGCCTCGGGTTACTAACCAGGGTCCTTACATAGTGTCGAAGACCTCGTCCCCTTGTCCCATTTTTAGTCCCGTCTCTTCCCACCCAGCAGACAAGTGGCCGATTGTGCCCGCTAGGGGGTGCCCGGCCGACAGAGCTGAGATTCGAACTCGGGGAGTTTAGAATCCCAGCGTTGGTGCGCTAGTGCCCATGGTTGTCATCACGGTTCATGCTATTGTACCTACTAGCCTTACATTCAAGCTGGGAACGGATATTCGGGCAAGCCGTAGCCTAGTGGTTAAGGTACTAGACTAGTAATCAGTAGCTTGCTGGTTTAAGCCCAGCCACTGCTAGGTTGCTGCTGTTGGGCCCTTGAGCAAGGCCCTTAACCCGCAACTGCTCAGACTGTATAGTGTAACAGTAATGTAAGTCGCTTGGATAAAGGCGTCAGCTTCTTGTTCCTCAGCCTTTGTCCCGTGTCCCGGTCGGCATTTCCGGCTTCTTCAAGTTAGGGGTCGCCGGCGGGATTTGGCACAGTTTTTACGCCGGATGCCCTTCCTGACTCGACCGGCACTACAATGCACTGGTTTGTGCATCTAGCGGCTCGGTACCTATAGGACAATTCAGTGTTTCCAATTAGCCTGGTGGCATGTTTTTGGACTGTGGGAGGAAACCGGAGCACCCGGAGGAAACCCACGCGGACACGGGGAGAACATGCAAACTCCGCACAGAAAGGACCCGGACCGCCCCACCTGGGGATCGAACCCAGAACCTTCTTGCTGTGAGGCGACAGTGCTACCCACTAAGCCACCGTGCCGCCCTTGGATAAAGGCGTCGGCTAAATTATGAAAAAGTAAAAGTAAAGTAAAAAGGAATATTGCTGGTGCGGATCTGTTAATTTTCTGGTGAAAAGGCACCGAATGGTTCAAAATTTGGATCCCGCTCCATGTTGGTCGTAATGAACTGTTAGGATAGGATAACTAGGATAATTTCCTTTTTACACCACATAACAGACATTTTTTGGAACTGGGATTCCATGCAGAATCTGGAACCCATTAGTCTGATGCACTGCTGTGAATTCCATCCAATTAGAAGTTGTGACTTGACCGGGTGTTGAATAGTCCACTGGCTTCCTGTAGCTGCCCACATTCAGTTTCAAACACTGATGCTCCCCTACAAGGTCAAAAAGACCCACAGAGACCCACATTTTGTCCATGATCTTTTATGTGACCCAGGCAACACAATGCATCTTACTCTCTCTATACAAGATGTAACATAAAGCCTCCACAAGGGGGCGTTCGCGTACAAGTTCATTTAATTATTATTTTTTTCTGCTGCCTACTTTTTTTGGCTCGCGACCCACCTAAGGGTCGTAACCCAGGGTTTGAACCCTGCCTTAAAACTCCGGTCTGTACCACGCAACCTCTAAGCCACTAGTCTCGCTCGTCTTGGTCCTCCGCCCAGAACTCAAACTCAAGGAAGACCAGCATCAAGGCTCTTCTCTGTACCAGCACACAAGTGGTGGAACGAGCTTCTTCGTGGTGGTCTCACAGTCTTCAAAAGACAATTGAAGGTGGCACAGCGGGATACTCCGTTAGCACACCAACGCCGAGATTTTGAACTCCTCGGTTTGAAACTCGGAATTGCATAATTGGCAGCACCTGCAGCAGACACGATTCTGCTAGGGCGGGATGCCCGGACTATGTGGGTGGGGTCTTCAAACACTGTGTAAGGACCCTGATTAGCAGACAGAGGCACCTGTGCAGAGTGCATAGGTGAAGCGGGTTCCGCTAAGGGCTGCACACGGGTTGGAAGAGGCGTGAGCAGCAATATACCCACCTCGACTGCAATCAGTGATCCACCAGCAGAGGGAGACAAATCGACTACGATAAATTGGAAGAAAATGCATAAATAAACCTCTTTACTAAACACTTAAACTTAGCAATAACCTGCACTTACTAACCCTTTGTAGCGTCTTTCTTGGACTGTCGTCTCCTTGGACTGTTGTCTACTTAAACTAGAGTAGAGAAACGTTAACTATGGAAGCTCTTCTGTAAGTCGCTCTGGATAAGATCTTCCACCCAGAACTCAAACTCAAGGAAGACCAGCGTCAAGGCTCTTCTCTGCACCAGCAGGACGAACTTCTTCGTGGTGGTCTCTCACTGTCTTTAAAAGACGATTAAAGAGGCGCCCAGGTGGCGCAGCGGGATATTCTGTTCACACTCCAACGCCGAGATTCTGAACTCCTCGGTTTGAAACTCAGCGTTGCCACGTTTCTGCTAGGGCGGGATGACCGGACTATGTTGATGGGGTCTTCAAACACTGTGTAAGGACCCTGATTGGCAGATAGAGAGGCGCCTGTGCAGAATGCATAGGTGAGGCGGGTTCCGCTAAGGATATACCCACCTCGACTGTAATCAGGGATCCCCCCCCAGCAGCGGAATACAAACTGACTACAATAAATTGGGAGAAAATGCAGAAATAAAATAGGGGAAAAAAAGATGATTAAAGACCTTCATCACCTCTTTATTAAACACTTCTACTAAACTCTCTTCTAACAGGGTTTTAGCAGATTTGTATCCTTGGACTGTTGTCTACTTAAACTAGAGTAGAGAAACGTTTACTATAGAAGCTCTGCTGTGTGTCGCTTTAGATAGGAGTGTCCGCTAAATGCCGAAAATGTAAACGTAGGTGCTCGCAGGAACCTCACGCTTTGTTTTCTGCATCGTCGCCAGACTGTGATGGACCATCTTGCTCTGTACTATCTTCAGGCGTTTCCTGAGACGGAGAAGGGAACTGTTGGTGAAGGGTTTGATCAGCACTCTCGCGTTTCCAAACTGAAGTGTGATGACGCCAACGTTCACAGAGACTCGAATCCATCATCCTCGTCCTCCATCACAATCCCTCCATCACGTCCCCTCGCGGCAGATGGACTCGTTTCTCGCCGTGTTTATCCGCTCCACATTTCAGCCCGTTTCACCTTCATCTCGATCATCCTCACCCTCAGACCCTCAGCGCTGTCGTCTGGTCCTGTATCCATCCATCATGTATCCGCCGTAATTCCCATCCTTCCCTGC